>NW_027139729.1:2345000-2510000 GCF_035084215.1 Heptranchias perlo | reverse complement strand
TGGCCATGGGCCCTTCCCGCGGCTGCGCGCTGCTCCCCTTCGAATTCAGATAGAACGTATTCTACCGCGCGGGGCATGTTGGGTAAGATTATCGCCATTGTAAAACCCTCTTGCCGATATTTCTGTGATGGGGTGTGAAAGGGCGAGGTTCACCAATCAAAAGCAAAATACTACGGATGCTGGAAATGTGAAACATAAAGAGAAAATGCTGGAAATCCTCAGCAAGTCAGGCAGCATCCGCGGAGAATGAAACAGTTAACGTTTCAGATTAGTGTTAAGGTTTTGTCAGAACTTGAAGAAGTGAAAGAATTAACAGTTTTTAAGCAAGGAGAGAGGCAGGGAAAGAGGGGGCGGGGAGGGAAAGAACAAAAGGGAAGGTCTGTGATAGGGTGGAGGGCAGGAGTGATGAAGCAAAAAAAGGGATGAAGCTGCAAGGCAAGGTGGGTGGCAATGGGTCAAGTCAATAAACAAAGGATGACTCCAGTCGAGCTTTAAAGGGCTGCAGTCAGCTGGATGCGTGAATGAGGCCGTGAGCCAAAGGAAGCGAATTTGAAGCGGAGAGAGAGGGACACGCTGTGTAACCGGGCGCAAACACTCATCCGCAGCCCAGACATCACTTCTTTCCCACTAGGCGTGAAAGGACTATATTAATTACAATAATCCATGTTCTTTGATTTTGAATAGTTTAGTTTCTAAATTGAATCATGTTTCTCCAATTATATTTCCCAACTCAGATTCAAGGCCTCCAACCCAACCCAAATGTTGGAGATGGTGTGATGGGTTTGGGTTCCAGCAGAGGGAGGAGGGTGAGTGTGTGAGACGGGGATTTACAGTCTGGGGGAATGAGCAGGAAGAATGTTCCATAGAAACTAGAATTGCCTGTTCTGAATTTCTATTCTGTATTCACAGTGAGGACTTTTGTAAACTCCAGTGCACTGATTGTGGAAAGAGCTTTAACCAGTTCCACAACCTGTAAAAACATCGCACCATTCACAGCGGGGAGAAACCGGACACATGTTCTGTGTGTGGACGAGGCTTCAACTGATCGTCCAACCTGGAGAGACACAAGGACACCCGTAGGATGGAGAAATCGTGGAAATGTGGGGACTGTGGGAAGGGATTCAATTACCCGTCCCAGCTGGAAACTCATCGACGCAGACACACTGGGGAGAGGCCGTTCACCTGCTCCGTGTGTGGGAAGGGATTCACTCAGTCATCCCACCTGCAGGCGCACCAGCGAGTTCACACTGGGGAGAGGCCATTCACCTGCTCCATGTGTGGGATGAGATTCACTCTCTCGTCCAGCCTCATTGAACATCAACTTGTTCACACTGATAAGAGACCTCTTAAATATTTTGACTGTGACAAGAGTTTAAAAAGCAGAAATGAGCTGCTGAAACTCCAACGCACTCACACTGGGGAGAGGCCGTTCACCTGCAATGAGTGTGGGAAGGGATTCACTCAGTCATCCAACCTGCTGACACACCAGCGAGTTCACACTGGGGAGAGGCCGTTCACCTGCTCCGTGTGTGGGAAGGGATTCACTCAGTCATCCAGCCTTATTGAACATCAGCTTGTTCACACTGATAAGAGACTTTTCAAATGTTCTGACTGTGAGAAGAGCTTTAAAAGAAAAAGTGATCTGCTGACACACCAACGCACTCACACTGGGGAAAGGCCGTTCACCTGCTCCGTGTGTGGGAAGGGATTCACTCAGTCATCCAGCCTCCTGATACACCAGCGAGTTCACACTGGGGAGAGGCCGTTCACCTGCTCCGTGTGTGGGAAGGGATTCACTCGATCATCCCACCGGTTGAGACACCAGCGAATTCACACTGGGGAGAGGCCGTTCACCTGCTCCGTGTGTGGGAAGGGATTCACTCATTCATCCAGCCTTCTGACACATCAACTTGTTCACACTGATAAAAGACCTTTTAAATGTTCTGACTGTGAGAAGAGCTTTAAAAGAAAAAAGGATCTACTGACACACCAACGTACTCACACTGGGGAGAAGCCGTTCAACTGCACTGAGTGTGGGAAGAGATTCAGTCAGTCATCCAACCTGCAGACACACCAATATATTCACAATGGGGAGAGGCTGTTCACCTGCTCCGTGTGTGGGAAGGGATTCACTCGTTCATCCTACCTCAGTGAACATCAACATGTTCACACTGAGAAAAGACCCTTTCAATGTTCTGACTGTGAGAAGAGCTTTAAAAGAACAAGGGATCTACTGAGACACCAACGTATTCACACTGGGGAGAGGCCGTTCACCTGCTCCGTGTGTGGGAAGGGATTCACTCTGTCAACCAACCTACTAATACACCAGCGAGTTCACATGTGACTGCATTGGTTGGATTCTGCTGTTATCACTGCTGTTAATCGCATTCAGGAGTAAACCGTGTTCATTCTGGCAGTTGGGGGTTGTTTCTGATGTTAATAATCCATTTCACTGGACTGCAGTATCAGAATTCTGTACAAGTGTCAAATAAATCAGCTTTCTTTTAAACACAGTTTTTCTTGTCCTTGATATCTCGATGATAAGACAAGGTGATTGAGGACTTATGATGAAGTAAGTGGAATCCATCTTAGAACTGAGTTCCTCCACCTTTTTAAAAGATGGATCTACAAGATGTCCAAGTCTGACAGGACAGAAAATTCTATTATATCACAGGGTCCACTTCAATCAGCCTGAGCAGATTTCCACTACACTTGAGTGAAAAAGAGATTCCTGATTTCAATGCTAGATGCCCTAGCTCTAAATTTAAGCTTATGCCCTCTTGTTCCGAAGCGTCACTTCCTCCCCTTTGTATTCCAGTCCTCGAGATAAAGGCCAACATTCCATTAGTCTGTGATTTTTTATCTGTGCCCGAGCTTTTAGTGATTTGTGTACATGGACACCCAAATCCCTTTGCTTCTGCACCGTTCCCAGTCTCTCACTTTAAGAAAATACTCCAATGTTTCCTTTTTGCATCCAAAGTGAATGATCTCACTCTTCCCCACATTGAACTCCACCTGCCACAGTTTGTTCATTCACTTAAACTGTCTCTTTGTAACTTCCTGCTCCCATCTACACCACTTCCTGTGCCTCCTAACTTAGTGTCACCTGGAAACTTGGATCTACAACTCTCTATTCCTTCATCCAAGTTATTGATAAATATGGTGAAAAGCTGAGTACAGATCCCTGGGGATACGATTTTTAAAATTCGCCAATCAAAGAACATTCCCTTTATCCCTACTCTCTTCTCCGACCACCCAACCAATTCCAACCCAAGTCACAAAGCAACTTTCAATTTTGTGCACTTTTATTCATTCATCTCTTGTGCTGAACCTTATCAAATGCTTTCTGGAAGTCCATATAGACAACATCCATATTCAATCCCCTGTCCACCTTGTTAGTGAGCTCACAACGTTCAACTAGATTACTCAGACATGAGCTGCCCTTCACAATCCATCTTCACTCTCTTTGAACAGCTCATTTTGTTTCTGATGATAGATTTCAGTAATTTCCCAACAACTGACTTTAAACTGACAGGTCTATATTTTCTTGGTTTCTCCCTCCCTCCTTTCTTAAATAACGGAGTGACATTTTCAAATTTCATATCCAAAAGCACAATTCCTCAGTCTAGAGAGCTATGGGAAATTATGACTAATGCATCTGCAATTTCCCCACCCGTTTCCTTTAATACCGTGAGGTGGGAACCATCAGGTCCTGGAGATTTCATTCTTTTTTTCAAGTTATTTATTTATATGACTGTGTATAACAGGACTGAGTGTTTCAGCGCTGAGTGTGTGTATAACAGGACTGAATGGCCCAGCCCTGACTGTATAACAGGACTGATTGTCCCAGCACTGACTGTGTGTATAACAGGACTGAGTGTCCCAGCACTGACTGTGTGTATAACAGACATGAGTGTCCCAGCACTGACAAGGTGTATAACAGAACTGAGTGTCCCAGCACTGACAATGTGTATAACAGGACAGAGTGTCCCAGCACTGACTGTGTGTATAACAAGACTGAGTGTTCCAGCACTGACTGTGCGTCGAGTGTATATGGGCTGTGCGCGGAGATAAATGGGTGGGGTAGAATCCATGATCGGGTGGAGTGACATGGGGTTGTCGGTGGAGATTAATTCGGTTGGAGGAGGTTACAGAGATAGGGAGGGGGCGAGGACCATGGAGGGATTTGAATACGAGGATGAGTGTCTTAAAATCGAGCCTTTGTCGGATCGGGAGCCAATGTAGTAACACACAAACAGAAACTTACGGTTCACTGCCCGGCAGACAAGTGGGGAAGACACTGATGTCCGCGGAGGAACAGTCAGGGTCACAGCAGCAGTCGAGTTCCCAGACTTCGCCAGTCAGGTCACAGGTACAAATGGGAACTTTTGGAACAAGACACACACAGTGAGATCTTACAACAGAGCACGGACGGTCTCAAAGACCACCTCCCTCCTTTGTCTGAATCCACGATCACCGTCTTCACCATCTCCCAAAATCAATCTGCAGACTTATCCTCCCACTGCTTTCTACTCACCGAATTACAGCTTCCAGATACCCAGCACAACCCACTTAATAAATAATAATAATTATGTGGAGAGAATAGAGAAGCTGCGATTACTCTCTTTGGAGCAGAGAAGGTTCAGGGGAGATTTACCAGAATGGTACCGGGGATGAGGGACTTCAGTTACCGGGAGAGACTGGAGAAGCTGGGATTGTTCTCCTTCGAGCAGAGACGGTTAAGGGGAGATTTAATAGAGGGGTTGAAAATGAGGAGGGGTTTTAATGGAGTCGATGGGGAGAAACTGTTGCCACAGGCGGGAGGGTCGGTAACCAGAGGACACAGATTGAAGGGAATTGGGAAAAGAGCCAGAGGGAGATGAGGAGAATGTTTTTCGGCAGCGAGTTGTTCTGATCTGGAATTCACTGCCTGAAAGGGCGGTGGGAGCAGATTCAATAATAACTTTCAAAAGGGAATCGGGTCAATCCTTGAAGGGCGGAAATTTGCGGGACTGTGGGGAAAGAGCAGGGGGGAGTGGGACTAATGAGATCGCTCTTTCACAGGGCCGGCACAGGCGCGATGGGCCGAGCGGCCTCTTTCAAAGAGCCAGGAGAGGCGCGATGGGCCGAGCGGCCTCTTTCACAGAGCCGGCACAGGCGCGATGGGCCGAGCGGCCTCTTTCACAGAGCCGGCACAGGCGCGATGGGCCGAGCGGCCTCTCTCTGTGCTGTTTGATTCTCGCTCACTTTTGGGCTCCGACCCACGGCCCGTTTGACGGGGAGGCGGGAGAGTGACTCCCCCCCGAGCCCAGCTCGACACCGGGCGCTGACAGAGTGGAGATTCACGGGGCCCGCAGGAGGCCCCGAGTAACTTCCCCCGTCTCCCCACCCTCCCCTCTCAGGCCACTCCCGGGTGCGGGCCCTCCCTCTGTCGGCCTCGCCCCCGCCCACAGCACCGCCCGCCCGCCGTCATCTTCCCGGCGCCGGCCTGTTGCTGAGGGAACGCGGCACAGGAACCGCGCGGCGCATGTGCGGCATCCCTCTGGCCCGAGCGGCACCTACGCCTCGTGACGTCAGCGCGAAAACGTGTGTGACGCTTCAGAGTGTCACGTGGTGGAAGTTGTCAGCCCTGGAGACGGGGGGAGGAGAGAGCTGTCAATCAAAGTGACCGGATTCAGCACTCACTGCGGACAGGGTTTGGAGAATTTGTTCAAAATGCAAAACGTGCAAGAATGAAATAAAATTTGAAATGCAGCAAAAAAGGAAAAAAAACTGCAAATACAATAAGCTGAATTTAAAACAGAAATGTCTAAACTCACATAAGGCTGATGGTCTGGGTCCTCCCGGCACTATTAGTCTTCTCTACCTGGGGTATTGGATGAGCAGAATGCTTGAATGTAACTTTTTTTAATGCAGATGGCGCTGGATGTATGGAATGGACCAGCGAGTGAGGCAGTGGGGCCTGATTGTATCAGCAAATTCCAGAGAGCTGAAAGTGGTACCTTGGGATACGACAGCCTCGAAATTTAAAATAATTTTTGGTGCATGTGCACTAGTTTTTTTGATTGCTGTACCTGGACACCTAAGCCTCTTTGCTCCTCGACAGTCCCCAATTTCTCACCATTAGGAAAATTCTCCTATTTCTCACCTGGTGCCAGCAATAGAATTACATAGAATGTGCAGAAGGTCCATGCCGGGGATTATGCTCCACATGAGCCTCCTGTCACCCTTCTTCATCTAACCCTATCAGCATATCTTTCTATTCATTGCGATATGACAGCCTAGAAATTGGGATCTTCAATGTTATTTTTGGTACATGGTGCGCTCGCTTTCCACTCTTCACCATCCAATAATAACAGACCTTTATTGTTTGGTGTACCTGGACACCAAACCCCTTTGCTCCCCTACAGTCCCTATAGATACTCGTTCCATTACTCCCCACATCTTTAGTATTTACTCTCTTCACTGTCCACTGACAACAGAGACGGTGAGACCGGAACTTTTTTTTTGTATTTCAAAATATAGTTTATTTCATAAAATTTATGGATGCACACAGTTCAATGTAAATATCACAGTTACAATTCAAAATAATCAATACAGATCGTGCACACTACGATTCAATTTTTACAATTCAACACACAGTATATATTTTCTAAGACATGATGTACAATACAAGGTGAAAGAGCCTTACTCAGTGGCCTTTCCCCATGGAGCCTTTGCCTAGGCCGCACCTCGCTTCAGTGTGTCCCACTGCTGTCGGGGGCGCACCCCTCTTCGACTCCATGGTATAGGGATCCTGTCTCTATGGAGGGGGGTTATCACCTTTTGCCCGAATACATGGATCCATTCGCCCACATTCATGTTAGTGTTTGGCAAACACTGTCTGATGTCTTTCACACACCTGTAGAAGCTTCGGGTCAGAGACGTAGGGGGTAATTTCACCTTCACTGCTTGGGCGGTAAACTGACGGAGCAGAAATTAAGATCGGGCCGGTTCTTTCAGCGGGGGGTTGGGGGGGGGGGGGGGGTGATCCACTCCATCGGTTCAGCCCCCAGCGATGGTGAAAATTTCCCTCCACGTGTTGTGAACCGGTGCAGTTTGAGACAATGGACCAGCTTGTGGGCTTCGAAGATTGATATTAGGGCGGAGGTCAGGAAAAGTGTGGCCGATTTTAAGTATCCCCGCCTGGCGGAAATGGGATGATCGAGGCGAGTAAATGGTGTCAGGTCACTTACCGCCCCTTTAACGTTGGAGTTCCTGCCTCCACCACCGTGGGTCGGGTCCTGAGAAGAGCGGCCGGAGCAACACCCACCTGTTTCCGGGTCAGACCACGTGTAATATGTAAATCAGGGTATTGTGACGTATCTGGGACAGTATTTAAATTTGGTGACGAATGGGAGGAGGAGCCGCCCTATCGATGGGCATTGAGTGATCCAGAACACTGAGAAGTTTATTATTAACTTATATTTTTTGGAGTAAGGATGAGCCGGAGAGCTTTCCCTTGGCCTGCTGAGGCCGTGAGAAATCTCCCGGCCCCTGATCGTCTCAGAAATGTATCAGGAGGTTTCCTCATATATCCGTGGAACCAGGCCCAGCCTCATGTCCCATTAAACTCCCTGCACTGAGTAAACATTGCTGCACAGCAGCTCAGAGAGGAAACGATCTCCGGAACTCCCCACTGGAGTTTGAAATTACATTAATATTTTACCAGTTAGTAACGGTCCGGGTGTTGGTCCATTATTATTCTGTTCTGGTCAAAACAAATGTCCCAATGAACAGGACGCTGTCTGACACTGACAGCTCACCTTCAGTCCATCCCACCGAGCAGTGTGTGTGATTGGAAATAATCATCAACCGAAAAGGAGGATTTGATTTTATTCATTTCAGGATTAAACATTTAATATTGAAATCATATTATTTCCAAACTAATAATAGCAAATAATTTAATGTTAGAATCACATCTTGTATCATTTCACAAACACCGCATTTGTCGGGTAAAATATAATTCCTGTCTGCTATTTCTAAATTTATTTAAAGTATTGGATTGATATCGGTTACTTCATTGAACTTATTGATGTCAATAGATAGGAAAAGCAGGCGTGGTGAATAACGGGCGCCCGATCCGCTACCGCCCGTCTCACGCCACCGTCAAACGTGAAAATTTACTCTAAATGACTTTTAATTCAATTTCTGATGATAAATCTTGAGATGTTTCTATGATTTAACTAATGTAACAATTAGATTCAGTGGGTATTTCACCCCGTTCTTCAGCTCCTCTCTGAATTTATTCTGGGTCACAATATAAATACACGTGTTGGTGCAGGAACTGAGAAGTTGAAGCATGACTCCGGCTGACTCAATGTCACTGGCCATAAAATACTGGGCGTTTGCTGTCTGCAGAGAGATAACATAAAAAACGACAGTGCTCCATAACAATATAAAACTGCCTGATATACTGAAGAGTAAAATGATCGATTTCCTTCGGTTCTCCATCTCTGGATCCTTGTGATTCTCTCCATTGCTGCGGCCCCGGAGTCCCCTGCGGACACTATTGGCCGCTAAAATGTGCCTGGCGGTGAGAACATTGAACAGAAAAATCAGAATGAATGGGAGACAAGGAGTTAACACAAGATTAAACAAGTCAAACGCTGTCCATGTGGGTGAAGTGAAAGATGTCGGTTTCCAGACACAACCCCGGGGTACATTGTCCATTATATATTCCGGGACAAATACGAAGTACCAGGGAATGTTTAGTAAACAGCTCAGCGCACTCACCACCCCGATAACAACAGCCGCCGTTTTCTCGGTGCAATATTTTGTTTTCAGCTTTTGACAACAAATGGCAACAAATCGATCAAAGGTGAAAACCACTGTGAACCAGACAGAGGCCGCTGTGATTGCAAAACTCAGGGTGACAATGAGACGGCACACGGGGGTAATGGTCAAGTATGAAACTGGGAAATAAATCTCAACAATGCGCCACATTATGACATCAGTGATAACGACCAGGAGATCGGCCGCCGCCATTCCCACCAGGTAGCGAGTGATACATTTGGAGAGTCCGCACTTTCCTCGGGACAGGATCACAATCGCCACCAAGTTAACTGTAAGAGAGAGAAACGGAAGGAGAGAAATTACTGATCAGACCTGGAGACAATGCAGCAGTTTGAGAGGATCTGGGGTGAAATTTCCAGCTTTTTTGCTGCATCAAACGGTGGAAACTGATTCACTGACCTGGGCAGCGCTTTTGGGCAGAAAAAAGTTTTTAAACACAATTTTCAATCATGCATTGCGAAATTGATACAGAACGTGAATAAAATGATCACCGGATCGACTGGAAGGGCCGAGTGAGGGGGCAGTGCCGGTGGGGAAGGGAGAAGGGGCTGAAATGTGCGGCAATCCAACGGGCAAAATTCGGATTAGGCTCCAGAGGGACGGGAAAGTGAGCGAGGGCCGGAAAGGTGAGGGGACAGGGAGAGCTGCTGTTGGGTTTGTTGCTGTGGTTGAAGAGAGCCGACAGGGGCTGGCACAAAACGGGAAAGACCGAGATCCGCGGCGGTGTTTTTGAGGCTTTGAATCGGATTGGAATTGGCAGCTGCAGGCCGAGCCAGTGAGTGAGGGAGGGAGGGAGACGATGAAAAGGACATGTAGGGGGTGGAGGGGAGTGAGGAGCAGATGGTTTGGGAAAGGGGAGAAACAGAAGTAACGGATGAGGAGACAGAGGATTCAATGCAGTGGGAGGAGAGGCTGGGATTCACAGGGAGAGACTGCAGCAGAGTGTTGGAGGAAATCTATTTTATAGGTCCCACTCACACAATCCAAACAATAAATTCAACCATTGATTTCTGTGGTTATTGTTGTCAGGGAATATTTCGTTCATTACATAATGTTTCAATAAATTGACTTTGCACATTCGATTAAAACTAAATCAAAATGCATTAATTGAATTAGCTTCGTTCTTTATTGAATTAAGCTGACACATAGCTTCTAGAATAGAGTATCCTAATAATTCAATGCGATCAAGAAATCACTGATTTTATTCTTTGAATACATTTCAATTAAATTCAAGTAAATTGAACATTCACGTAAACAGACTGAGGACCTGATAGCGATAAGCACATCCGGAGGGAGCACAATAAAACTCTCACAATCTGACAACATCCTAATAACACCTTCAAGTGACATTTCCTTTACATAATTGCACTGGAAGTTTCAGCAGTTTATTCCGATGAATTATTCACAACGCTGCTGCTCTCCAGCTCTCTCTCATTCTCTGTATGCCTCTCTCTCTCTCTCTCCCATTCTCACGTTCCTTCTCCCCCTCTCTTTCGTTTTCCTTCTCGGTCACGTTCTCTTTCGCACCTCTCTATCTCTCCGCACTCTCTCTACTCTTTCTCAATGACCCTTTTCATATCCGAGTAAATCCTAACATCCCGCGCCTGCTTTCTCCTCACCAGCCCAGCGTTCCAACGATCCTATTCTTAGTGTAAGTTTGTTAAATGGTGAACCCTCTGTGAACAGTTTAATGTTTCTACAGATCATCCCGTTCTCCACCTGTTCACCGACACTGTTCACTTCATCTACAATGCATGGAGTGAACAGAATCGAATCCCTCTCCCAGACACACCTCACAACAATTGAAATTCCTTCTCCTGTAATTACAAAGTACAGCGTTAGATGGCGGCATTGTTCAATTAACAAAACGCCAACATCACCGCTGCTGCAAAAAATCCACAGATAAATGGAAGGGCTCCTGATTCCAACAGATGAAGTGCAAACTGATACAACATAACATCAAAACATTGCATTTTACAGTGAATTCATCGACAGTGAAGCAGAGAATGAGGTGTAAAAGTATCAGCAGCAAACTCAGTTCAATAGGCAGACATCTGAAGCGGCGTCAGATGCACACACAATTAAATAAACTTTCAGAATAGGGATAACCAATAAATACATTGAAATCCCAGTTAAACTGAACCATGTTATTGTGGAGGGAAGGCATTGCGCTGCCTCCTTGTAACACTGAGACCGTGAGCTGTCTCATTATCAATCACTAAAAACATGTCAATGAAAAAAATATTCCAGGACAGGTTAGTTCCACAACATGAAACTGTGAACAACTCCTGATGGTCTGAGACCAGCTCTTAGCCCAGACACCTGATTCCAATACAATCAGCACAGAGAATAATCCAGTAACAATGCCAGAATTGGATAAACAAAATCGTAAAGCATATAATGCAGCTGCTCGAAGACCAAAAGAGCAGAGACTGAGGACAGAACAGTCCACTGTGTAATACAAGATGGGAGGAAAAAAAAGTATGAAGTACAGCAGCAGATTTAATAACGATTTATACCTTGAACAGCTGAGATAATGGCTTACCTGTGATTCCAACGGCTGCAAGAACTGGATAATAAATACATTCTATCAGATACATTACTGAATATCCCATTTCCGTGAGAAGCAATGATTTCTGTTGGCCTGGAAACCGCAGCTCCGGCAGGCACTCTGTGTGGATTCATTGCAGCGATCCCTGATTTATACAGGGGGTAAATCTCCACTGACACGGTTATACCCCTGATCATTGCTATTAGTTACAGGCATTTGAACAAACAGGCCACATCAGCAGCTTTGACTCCGATGTAAATGATGACGTGGATATATCACAAACTTCTCAAAGTTCAGAACCTTGTCTTAATGAGACCTCTCTCCGGAATAAAGTGAAAAGCTGTGCTCAGAAAGGACTGGTCCAACAATGAGCGGCTTCATTTACAGTTTTCATATAATTGTATTGACCATGTTCACTTTTACCGATTCAATTATAAATTTTATAGATTTCTCCACATTATACATTGAATCCAGGGACACAAGCAGACCCGTTTCACTCTGTTCCTGCAGTTTCCCAGTGAAAATATGAATGTTGACACGAAGACAGCCTCTAAAAGAGACCCCATCCTTTCAGGCAGTGCTCAACAACACTCCGTGTGAAAAATGTTCTCCTTATTTCCCCTCTAGTTGTTTTGCCAATTATTGTAAACCGATGACCTCTGGTTATCAATCCAATTATTTATTTACCCCTATTTGCTCTATAAAAACGCCTCATTATTATGATTACCTCTTTTTGATCTCCCCTTAACCTTTTCTGCTCTAAGGAGAACAAGCCCAGCTTCTCCAGTCTCTCCACATAACTGAAGTCCCTCATCCCTGGTATCACAGTGGTAAATCTCGTCGGTGCCCTCTCCAAGGCCTTTACATCCTTCTTAAAGTGTGGTGCCCAGTGCTGTACACAATACTCCAGCTGAGGCCTAACCAGCCTTTTGTAAAGGTTTAACATGACTTCCCTATTTGTGTATTCAATGCCCCTCTTTACAAACCCATGTATCCCATCCGCTGGCTTAACCACCTTATCAACTTGCCCTGCCACCTTCAAAGATTTGTGAATGTGCGCCCCCAGGTCCCTCTGCTCTTCCACCACCCTCAAAATAGTACATTGAGTTCCATCGAGTTACTTCAAAACCACAGCACAGAAACTGGCCATTCGGCCCAACTTGTTTATGCCAGCATGTATGCCCCATACGAGCCTCCTCCCTCCCTACTCCATCGAACCCTATCAGGATGCGATATTCCATTATGCCTCTTGTGCTTATCTAGCTTCCCCTTAAATACATCTACGTTATTTCCCTCAACTGCTCCTTGTGGTAGCGCATTGCCCATTCTTACCACTCATTCGGTAAAGAAGTTTTACCTGAATTCCATATTGGATTTATTAGTGACAGTCTTATATTTATGAACTCTAATTTTATACTCCCTCCCAAGTGGAAGCATTTTCTCTTCATCTACCCGAACAAATTCTATCATTAACTTAAAGACCTCTATCAGGTCTCCTCTCAGCCTTCTCTTTTCAAAAGAAAAGAGTCCCAGCCTGTTCAGCCTTTCCTGATTATGATATCCCCTCAGTTCTGGTATCATCCCTGTGAATCTTTTCTGCACCCTCTCCAATCCCTGTATACCCTTTCTATAAAATGGAGACCAGACTGTGCACAATAATCCAAGTGTGGCCGAACCAAGGCTCCACACAAGTTTAACGTAACTTCTTTGTTTATCAATTCTATCCCTCGAGAATTCAACCCCAGTGTTTGACTCGCCTTTTTGTAAACCTGCGTCGCTACTTTTAGTGATTGGTCTGTTTGTGCCACAAGATTTTATTAAAATTTCAAAATATGCTTTATTTCATAAAATTTAATGATACACACATGTCAATAAAAATGTCACAATTACCGTTCAAAACAAGACAACACAGATCGTGCACACTAAGATCTCATTATTACAATTCAAAACACAGTACAGATCTTCTAATACATTCTGTACCATACAAAGTGACATGTCCTTACATGGTCGCCTTTCCTCAAAGAACCTTTACGTAGGCAGCAGCTCACTTCAGTGCTTCCCTCAGAACATACTCCTGGACCTTGGAGTGTGCCATTCGGTAACAGTCGGTCGTGGACAGCTCCTTCAACTGGAATCCAAGCAGGGAATGGCCCTGGGAGTCCTCAACATTGACTCTGGTACCCATGAAATCTCATGGCATCAGGTCAAACATGGGCAAGGAAACCTCCTGCTGATTACCACCTACCGTCCTCCCTCTGCTGATGAATCAGTCCTCCTCCATGTTGAGCACCACTTGGAGGAAGCACTAAGGGTAGCAAGGGCACAAAATGTACTCTGGATGGGCGACTTCAATGTCCATCACCAAGAGTGGCTCGGCAGCACTACGACAGACTGAGCTGGCCGAGTCCTAAAGGAAATAGCTGCCAGACTGGGCCTGCGGCAGTTGGTGAGCGAACCAACACGAGGGAAAACCTGCTTGACCTCGTCCTCACCAATCTACCTGTCGCAAATGCATTTGTCAATTACAGTATTGGTCGGAGGGACCACCGCATCGTCCTCGTGGAGATGAAGTCCCGTGTTCGCACTGAGGACACCATTCAACGTGTTGTGTGGCACTACCAACGTGCTAAATGGGATAGATTCAGAACATAGAATCAGAGAATCATAGAAGTTTACAACATGGAAACAGCCCCTTCGGCCCAACATGTCCATGTCGTCCAGTTTATAACACTAAGCTAGTCCCAATTGCCTGCACTTGGCCCATATCCCTCTATACCCATCTTACCCATGTAACTGTCCAAATGCTTTTTAAAAGACAAAATTGTACCCGCCTCTACTACTGCCTCTGGCAGCTCGTTCCAGACACTCACCACCCTTTGAGTGAAAAAAATTGCCCCTCTGGACCCTTTTTTATCTCTCCCCTCTCACCTTAAATCTATGCCCCCTCGTTATAGACTCCCCTACCTTTGGGAAAAGATTTTGACTATCTACCTTATCTATGCCCCTCATTATTTTATAGACTTCTATAAGATCACCCCTAAACCTCCTACTCTCCAGGGAAAAAAGTCTCCGTCTATCCAACCTCTCCCTATAAGTCAAACCATCAAGTCCCGGTAGCATCCTAGTAAATCTTTTCTGCACTCTTTCTAGTTTAACAATATCCTTTCTATAATAGGGTGACCAGAACTGTACACAGTATTCCAAGTGTGGCCTAACTAATGTCTTGTACAACTTCAACAAGACATCCCAACTCCTGTATTCAAAGTTCTGACCAATGAAACCAAGCATGCTGAATGCCTTCTTCAACACCCTATCCACCTGTGACTGCACTTTCAAGGAGCTATAAACCTGTACTCCTAGATCTCTTTGTTCTATAACTCTCCCCAACGCCCTACCATTAACGGAGTAGGTCCTGGCCCGATTCGATCTCCCAAAATGCATCACCTCACATTTATCTAAATTAAACTCCATCTGCCATTCATCGGCCCACTGGCGCAATTTATCAAGATCCCGTTGCAATCCTAGATAACCTTCTCCACTGTCCACAATGCCACAATTTTGGTGTCATCTGCAAACTTACTAACCATGCCTCCTAAATTATCATCCAAATCATTAATATGAATAACAAATAACAGCGGACCCAACACCGATCCCTGAGGCACACCGCTGGTCACAGGCCTCCAGTTTGAATAACAACCCTCTACAACCACCCTCAGTCTTCTGCCGTCAATCCAATTTGTATCCAATTGGCTACCTCACCTTGGATCCCGTGAGGTCTAACCTTATCTAACAACCGACTATGCGGTACCTTGTCAAAGGCTTTGCTAAAGTCCATGTAGACCACGTCTACTGCACAGCCCTCATCTATCTTCTTGATCTAGCAGCTCAAAACTGGGCATCCGTGAGGCAATGTGAGCCAGCGGCAGCAGCAGAATTGTATTTCAGCACAATCTGTAACCTCATGGCCCAGCATATTCCTCACTCTACCATTACCAACAAGCCAGGGGATCAATCCTAGTTCAATGAAGGGTGCAGAAGAGCATGCCAGGGGCAGCACCAGGCGTACCTAAAAATGAGGTGCCAACCTGGTGAAGCTACAACTCAGGACGACATGCATGCTAAACAGCGGAAGCAACATGCTACAGACAGAGCTAAGCGAGTTCACAACCAACGGCTCAGATCAAAGCTCTGCAGTTGTTTAATTGTCCACCACCATCCAGTCGTGAATGGTGGTGGACAATTAAACAACTAACGGGAGGAGGAGGCTCTGTGAACATCCCCATCCTCAATGATGGTGGAGTCCAGCACATGAGTGCAAAAGGCAAGGCTGAAGCGTTTGCAACCATCTTCAGCCAGAAGTGCCGAGTAGATGATCCATCTCAGCCTCCTCCTGATATCTCCACCATCACATAAGCCAGTCTTCAGCCAATTCGATTCACTCCAAGTGATATCAAGAAACGGCTGAGAGCAGTGGCTACAGCAAAGGCTATGGGCCCCGACAACATCCCGACTGTCGTGCTGAAGTCTGGTGTTGCAGAACTAGCTGCGCCTCCAGCCAAGCTGTTCAAGTACATCTGCAACACTGGCATCAACCCCACAATGTGGAAAATTGCACAGGTGTGTCCTGTCCACAAAAAGCAAGACAAATCCAATCCGGTCAATTACCGCCCTATCAGTCCACTCTCAATCATAAACAAAGTGATGGAAGGTGTCGTCGACAGTGCTATCAAGCGGCACTTCCTCACCAATAACCTGCTCACCGATGCTCAGTTTTGGATCCGCCAGGACCACTCGACTCCAGACATCATTACAGCCTTGGTCCAAACATGGACACAAGAGCTGAATTCCTGAGGTGAGGTGAGAGTGACTGCACTTGACATCAAGGCAGCATTTGACCGAGTGTGGCACCAAGGAGCCGTCGTAAAATTGAAGTCAATGGGAATCAGGGGGGAAACTCTCAAGTGGCTGGAGTCATACCGAGCTCAAAGGAAGATGGTAGTGGTTGTTGGAGGCCAATCATCTCAGCCCCAGGGCATTGCTGCAGGAGTTCCTCAGGGAAGTGTCCTAGCCCCAAGCATCTTCAGTTGCTTCATCAATGAACTTCCCTCCATCATAAGGTCAGAAATGGGGATGTTCGCTGATGATTCCTCAGTGTTCAGTTCCATTCGCAACCCCTCAAATAATGAAGCAATCCGAGCCCTTTTGCAGCAAGACCTGGACAACATCCAGGCTTGGACTCATAAGTGGCAAGGAAAATTCGGGCCAGACAATTGCCAGGCAATGACCATCTCCAACAAGAGAGAGTCTAACCACCTCCCCTTGACATTCAACGGCATTATAATCGCCAAATCCCCAACCATCAACTTCCTGGGGGTCACCATTGACCAGAAACTTAAATGGTCCAGCCACGTAAATACTGTGGCGACAAAAGCAGGTCAGAGGCTGGGTATTCTGCAGCGGGTGACCCACCTCCTGACTCCCCAAAGCCTTTGCACCATCGACAAGGCACAAGTCAGGAGTGTGATGGAATACTCTCCAATTGCCTGGATGAGTGCAGCTCCAACAACACTCAAGAAGCTCGTCACCACCCAGGACAAAGCAGCCCGCTTGATTGGCACCCCATCCATCACCCTAAACGTTCACTCCCTTAACCACCGGCGCACAGTGGCTGCAGTGTGTACAGTCCAAAGGATGCACTGCAGCAACTCGCCAAGGCTACTTCGACAGCACCTCCCAAACCCGCGACCTGTACCACCTAAAAGGACAAGAGCAGCAGGTATATAGGAACAACAGCACCTGCACGTTCCCCTTCCAAGTCACACACTATCCCGACTTGGAAATATATCACCGTTCCTTCATCGTCGCTGGGTCGAAATCCTGGAACTCCCGTCCTAACAGCACCGTGGGTGAACCTTCACCACACGGACTGCAGCGTTTCAAGACGGCGGTTCACCACCACCATCTCAAGGGCAATTAGGGATGGGCAATAAATGCCGGCCTCGCCAGCGATGCCCACATCCCATGAAGGAATAAAAAAAACACACGTAGCGTTGTAAATAAAGTTCGTGAGCTGCAGGCTCAAGTCGCCACATGGGACTATGATCTAGTGGCAATAACAGAGACGTGCTTCAAAGAAGGGGAGGATAATATTTAAAAATATTTATTTAAAAAGTCGTCACCTTGTAGCTCGGTTGAAAATGTAGTCAACTTGAAATTGTAGTAAGCAGTGAGGAGGATAGTAGCAGACTTCAGACAGACTGGTAATAAAATGGGCAGACACATGGCAGATGACATTTAATACAGAGACGTGTGAAGAGATGCATTTTGGGAGGTAGAATGAGGCGAGGCAATATAAACTAAATAGTGCAATTTTAAAGGTGTTGCAGGAACAGACAGACCTGGGGGTGTATGTACACAAATCATGAAAGATGGCAGTGCAAGTCAATAAATCTGTTAAATATACCTTATAGGATCATTGGCTTTAAAAATAGAGGTAGAGTGAAAAGAAGCAAACAGGTTATGCTAAACCTTTATAAATCATTGGTTTGACCGCAGCTGAAGTGTTGCCTCCAATTCTGGGCACCACATTTTAGGAAGGATGTCAAGACCTTACAGAAGGTACAGAGGAAATTTATTGGAATGATACCAAGGATAGGGAACGTCAATTAATTGGAGAGACTGGAGAAGCTGGAATTGTTCTACTTAGAGCAGAGAATGTTAAAGGGCCATTTCATAGAGGTGTTCACAACCATGAAGGGTTTTGATAGAGTAAATAAGGAGAACATGTTTCCACTGGCAGAAGAGTCGGTGGCCAGAGGGTCAGATTGAAAATTATTGGCAAAAGAACCAGAGGCGAGATGAGGAGAATTTGTGTACACAGTGAGGCCTATCAAGATGTCCGTTTGCAAATAATTCCAATAATCCATGGTCACTTTCAAAAGGTGGCCTTGAGCCTATTGACACAAAACAGCGTGAAAAGTTTTTCAAAATGCACAAAAGCCCCGGTTTGGGACAGAGTGAAACCGTCGCTGAAAGATAAAGGAAAGCAGCTGGGTTGGGTGTGTGTCCAAACATTGTGCATTTTTACAGATTCCCACATCTCCACACCATGAAACAGAATTGCATTAGAAGTGTCGGAGTTCTATTATGGGATGGATGGATGGATGGATGGATGGATGCATTAACGGTGGGAATTGATATGGAAACATTGGGGATTAAAAGCTTCATGCTGATCCCAACGGGCAACGGCAGCACTGAGTTTATTGAAGGACATTAGTCTCCACCCACTGTACAGATCTATATCTCAGTGATATGGTCAGCTCTAGCATACTGAAAGAGGAAGTGGAGTCTAAATAATGAGAACCGAATGGTGTTAGAATCCACTGGAAACCGGTACTTTGAGAGACACTTTACTCACTGTCACGAACATCATAATATGAGTGTCATCGCTTTGGAGGGCGGACTAAAAATACAAGATAAATAAGTAAAGAATTTGAAAATATTATATGGTACATTTTGGTAGAAGGATTAAGGAGGCCACGTACTCCCTGGAAAATAAGCGTCTAAATTGGACACAGGAGCGAAGCAATGTAGGGGTCCAGATTCACAAATCATTAACAGCAGCAAATAAAGTTAACAAGGCCATAAATTGCAAACAAAGCACTGGGGTTCATTTCTAGAGCAATAGAATTGAAAAGCAGGTGAGTTATGTTAAACTTATATCGAACCTTGGTTAGACCACACTTAGAATACTGTGCACACTTCTGGTCGCCATATTAAAAAAAAGGATGCAGAGGCAGTGTAGAAGGTGCAAAAAAGATTCACAAGAATGAAACCAGAACTGAGTGGTTACGCCCATCAGGAAAGATTGAACATGCTGGGGATCTTTTCTCGAGGAAAGGGAAGGCTGAGGGGTGACATGATAGAGGTTTTAAACATTATAAAGTGGTTCGATAGGGTAATCGTAGAGAAGATATTTCCACTTGTGAGACAGTCCAAATCCAGGAGCCCTAAATATAGAATAGTCACAATAAATCAAATAGGGAATTCAGGAGAAACTTCTTTACCCAGAGAGTGGTGAGAATGTGAGACTTGCTATCACATGGAGTAGTTGGGGCAAATAGTATAGATGCCTTTAAGGGGAGGCTAGATAGGTACATGAGAGATAAAGGTGTAGAAGGAAATGCTGATCGGGTTAGCTGATGTCGGATGGGGCGAGACTCGCGTGGAGCATAAACACCGGCACAGACCAGTTACGCCGAATGGCCTGTTTCCATGCTGTAAATTCGAAATAATCCTCTGTAACATCAGACTGAAGTTAGCAGTGAGAGCAAATACATCAAACGGAAAACTGTGGTGAAACATATTAAACGTAAATTCACTGTGTCAATCTTTCTGATATGCTTTCAACCGAAAGTTAATTTCAAATAATTATTTAATTGTTTGAAAACCACCAATATTCGAGGTGTAGTAACAGACTTATTCTTGGGCATTGATTTATGAATAAAATTCAATTCAAGTCACTGAAAATACATAGAAATATTTAATATTGCAACTAACATCTCCTAAGCTATAAATAAGGAGATGTATTTAGGTACAGCATTCAATCAGAATGGGAGCAAGCAGAGGAAACAAACAGTCTCACGGCAGTTTTGCAAGAGGAGGACAGTACATGAGGAAACTGACCATTCACAATTTCAGCTGGTTTGGGGCCCGGAATGGAAGTTGTGTAGTCAGCTGTTTATTCCGAATAAGGTCAAGGGAGCAGGAGGTGGGTCTAATGGACAAGCTCAGCTCGGAAAGTACATGCGTGGAGATCGGAGGGAAACTCGAAAAAGGCTCAGGATCAGGGCTGGGTGACGGGAGAGCCTGAGGAGAGGTTGGGCTTGGTGATATTGGGAATTGTGGGATTTTGCAGAGGCACCTGAATGGATGGTCTTAATCTTAGTGACTTCAGTTGTGTGGAGAGACTAGAGAAACTGGGATTGTTCTCCTTACAGCAGAGAAGGTTAAGTGGAGATTTAATAGGGGTGTTCAAAATTATGAAGGGTTTTGATCGAGTATGAAGGGAGAAACTGTTCCTACTGGCAGGGAAGTGTAAAGGCAGACCGAATAGAGCTATTCAAAATAATGAGGGGCTTTGATAGAGCAAGTAGAGTGAAATTGTTTCCGCTGGCAAGTGGTCTGTAACCAGAGGTCAGATTTCAAATAGTTGGCAAAAGAACTAGAGGGAAATGAGGAGAAATGTTTACATATGAGGTATGCGAAGATCTGGAACACACTACCTGAAAGGGTGATGGAAGCAGATTCCATCGGAACTTTCAAAGGGCAATTGGACATGTACTTGAAGGGGACTAATTTGCAGGGTTATGGAGAAAAAAAAATTGGGGTGTGTTACTAATTTGGATAGCTCGTTCAAGGAGCCAGCATAGACTCGACGGGCCGAAAGGCCTCCTTCCACGTTGTAAGATTCTATGATTCTATGATTCTTGTCAACTTGAAATTTTAGTAAACAGTGAGAAGGATATTGGCAGAGCTCAGGAGGACATTGGTCGATTCGTGAAATGGGGAAACACATGGCAGATGACATTTAATGTAGAGAAGTGTGAAATGATGTATTTTGGAAAGAAGAGTGCGAAGAGGCAATATAACCTAAATGATCAAATTGCACAGCGGGAGCATTAACAGAGAGACCTGGGGATTCACATACAGAAATCATTGAAGATGGTAGTTGGAGATTAAACGGTAAATGCCGACCCTCCTGCCACTGGAAACAGTCTCTCCCCAACTACTCGATTAAAACCTTTCATTATTTTTTTCTGAGCAACGGTCAGCAGTAGCACTGTGTTTGTTGAAGGACATTAGTCTCCACCCACTGTGCAGATCTATATCTCAGTGATGTGGTCAATTGCAGCATACTGAAGGAGGAGGTGGAGTCTAAATAATGAGAACAGAATGGTGTTTGAACTCACTGGGAACCGATACTTTTACAAACAGTTTACTCATTGTTACAAATGTCACAATTCGGGTGAACGGTATGGAAGGAGGAAGTAAATTGAACATGAATAAGTAAAGAATCTGAAAATATTGCAGGCAGAATTTAACAGTGACCTCAAATACTTTGAACGGAAGCCAATGGTTTCAGCTCAGAAGCGCTTCACCTCGGACAAAGAGGAAGTTTAACCGCTGACAGTAAGGACAGTCAGCAGAACAAGAATGTGTTTAAACACACTGAATGAAAATTCATTGTGCCAATCTTTCTGATTTTCTTCCAAGTGATGGTTACAGTCATTAATTCTTTGAAAGCAACCACTATTAGAGGTGCAGTAACAGATATATTCTCAGGCATTCATTTATTAATAAAATACAATTCAAGACGCTTAAAATAAATAAAAATATTTAATATTGCAACTACCATCTCCGAAGCTACAATTAAGGAGATCTATTTAGGGACAACACTCAAACAGAATGGGAAACCCTGACATTAAGAACAGTGCAGTAGATGTGTTGAAATATTTTGAATGAAAAGACATTGTGGCAATTTTTCTGATAGGCTTTTAACCAAATAATTAATTAATTCTTTGAAAACCACCCCTAATAGTGGTGCAGTGGCACACTGATTATCAGGCATTCATTTATTAATAAAATTGAATTGAATTCACTTGAAATTGATAGAGATGTTTAATATTACACCTAATATCTCCTAAGCTAGCAATAAGTGGATATATTAGATTGTGCCCCCTTGTTCTCCATTTCACCACCATAACTGAATAAGGTCTATCGAGAGGTGTAAATTTGGAACTAATTCCATTAAACTATGGTAATTATCAATAGGTGTCCTTGGGTCTAATTACAAAAAACAGCATGAAAAGTTGGAGATAAGGGGTTAATGCTGAGCCCAACTTGCAGCTGCAGCACTGTGTTCATTGAGGAACTTTAGTCTCCACCCATTGTGTAGATCTGTATCTGAGTGACATGGTCAATTCCAGCACACTGAAGGAGGAAGTGGAGTTAAAATAAATTCCTAAAACTGAATGCCGCCTGAGTTATTCACCAGAAACATTTATTCGTACAGACAGTACACACACGCACATAAATACCACAAAACCCCTAAAATCGAGATGCAAGATGGAATAGAGAATGAAAAATAATCAAGCAAACTGAAAATGACCAGTACTGAAGAGAACAGTAAGAGCAGTTGGCTTCCTGGCGGAAGAAAGCGATTTCAACTCAGCGGTGGGTTAGTTCAAAGAAAGAGGAACTTAACCTCTGACAGAGGGAACAATGTCTCAGCACCAACTGAGCAGCTAAAAATATATTTACGAGTTTATCCACTGAATGTGTTAAAATGTTTCTTCTCCCCTTTTTTCTCTCTGTCTCGCCCAAAGACGTGTATTCACGAAGGGAGTTGCTCAGGGCCGCCCTCCAATACCCCACCGCATTATCTGCTCATGTATGAGTGCAGGGGGTTGATTGACCTGAGGTCAGCCGTGGTGACCCCTGGATAACTGCACCCACCTGACGCGCATGATCACTTCCAAGCCTGGACCACATCGCATCATAGAATCACAGAATCATAGAAGGTTACAGCACGGCAGGAGGTCATTCGGCCCATCAATCCGTGCTGGCTCTATGCATGAACAATCCAGTTAGTCCCACTGCCCCGCCAAAAATAGAGGGCTCGTCCGAGATGCAATAAGATGCAATAAGGCGACACTTGGCCGACATTACATTCAATGGTTTTGGGGCACTGAGCCCAATAGGAGCGCCGCTATCGCCCCACCCCGCCCCTCCCCCCGCCCCTTGATCGAGATCAGCAAACTCAGCGGATGTTGATCGTTGAATTTGCCTTTTATAGACATCTTACTCCTACACTGCAGACAGTAACTGGGCAATCGGGAGACCAATATCTCCCCTTTTCAGCCCGTCTCAAGCCGCCTCACGGGAGCCTTATCAAACAAAATGTGACACCGAGCCGCTAAAGGAGGTATTAGGTCAGGTGACCAACAGTTGGTCAAAGCTGGAGGTTTTAACAGACAGATTCTCATAGATTCAATTGTCAAAGAAAAACTAGATCCGAGATACTTTAATACCGATATGAAGAGAGATTGTCCCCTCACCGTTACACTCCCCTCACCGTTACCCGCAGAGAATTCAGCACAAGCAAGCAACCGCTCTGAATGCTTTCCAATGTCGAAGGCTCCACACCAAATTATGAGATACCGGAGTTCGGACACCGCCGGGTTCAGTCTCACTCTCCCGCTTACAGTTGCCCACTCAGACCGGGAATTGGTATAAAATTGTTTCACGACTCACCAAACAGCAGTAAAAAGCCGGTTGTATCCATTTTCGAAGAAGTGCTACTTTGAGACATGAGAGCTGTAAGGAACGGCAACTGAATCACTTGCTCCAACTCACAGAAGGACAAACCCGGAAGAGTTGAGAGACTGAGAGCGGATACAGAGGCTGGGTGGGAATGAGTTGGTCCCCACAATTGAAGCAACAACACCGAGTTTTGTACAACCTGAAATAAGATGTGGTTTGGAACATTGCAATGATCTAACATGGCAGCCTTTGACTATTAGACGGTGATCATAGGATGAAGGGGTTAGAATGGACCATTTACCCAGAACAACACCGTAAATCATTTGTGTTTACTTAGAACGATTGCTCCCATCATGGTCAGGATCTCTATTACTGGGAAGGGACCGTGTCCCACTTCAGGCACTCGGTGTCAGCATCAAGCACCCAAAATTCAGGCGCAGCAAAATGTAACAACAAAGTGCCTCAACCCAAACCTCAGAAGAGCTACTGTATCGATCATTGCTTTTCTATTTCCCAAAACAGCCCTCCCGTGGGCTTGTTTAGTGAAGTGTTTTCCTTATTACATTACAGACGATTAAAAATAAAACTGGAACATCCAAACCCGGTAGCAATTTAGTTCCACGGATGTCTGGTATAATGAATATAGATGGATATGTTCAATGTGACTCTGATATTGAGTTGGTTTACTCTCTCATATCGCCCTGGTAACGACTGTGAGAATGAAAATACCACCTCCAGCTTTCTCCAACCGCCAATTTCAAACCGTTTCTCGACAATAGAACCAAAACACAGCGCTCCGCACAAACCCTTACAGACTCGGTCTTCATATTCACGGATTCCCAGAAGCCTGGAGCTTTTAAATAAACCCCGTTACAATTAACAGTCAGTAACATTCCTGCCTAAATACAGTCCCTTCGATAACAAGTCAACCCGCCTCCTTCCATTGCAGTCCCAGACCCGATTCTATCTCCCCACACATCCCCTCGCAGAAGGGTTCAGCAGTTTACAAACACCTTATTCCAGCTGATTTGGAGAATCTCGTGTGTTGGTGTTTGAGTTGTGGCGCAGAATTTCTCCGCCAGTGTTACCGTCTCACAGAGACTCTCGCCCTGAATCTGTTAAAAAAAAATGAGCATGAACTGGGACTGGAGCCGAACACATCCTCAGTTACTGTGAGGCCCGGCCCGGACATCTCATTCTCTCTGTTTTATATCAGACGGTCTCCCACCTTCATGTTCAGCACTAGAGAGAGACAAACACACACTGTCAGAATTACACTTCCAATCAGTGTGTCTGTATCACACTTGCCAACAGTATCCAACATACGTATACAGCACCAGAGAGAGAGAGAACGACAGACATTTCCAGTATTTGTTCCAGACTGATCTGTAAAGTTGCGTTTTATCCAGAAAGATCCCGTTGGAGAGACAAAAGATGCGGTCTCATCTCTCACTGTCATTGTACCAGAGACAGACACGCTTTTAATCCCACACTCAGGGACAGTGCAGAGAGTGACAAAAACAATGGGCGACATTTAACCCTCTTTTGCCTGTTCTACCATCTGCAGTTATGCAGCTCAGGGCCTTTTGGTATAACTCTCATTGACCGAGAGTTTCACTCCGGTTAAGTTAATCTGTGTCTTTTACTGTCAGATATGAATCCTATACGGTCCCAACAAACACACCGAATCACTCTTACCTCGTCTGTTTCTCCAGGATTGGTTTGAGAAATCCTCGCATCAGTTTTATCATTAAAGGGGCCAAGAATGAACAGAATCCATAGGTTCATTTCAGAACCGCTCACTTTATCTCTGAAAGACTCTTTACCATCAATAGATACCGAGAGAAACAGCAGGGATGGAAACATCTAGTTCAATAGTTAGAGATTGTAAAGTCAGTCTGGATTCCAGCGTTAGGCACTGGTGGAATCCCATCTGTTTCCCATTCTGGTGCCTGTTCCTGCACTGCCTGTGGACCCCATTCCCTCTGACCTTTCCCCCAGACCCACTTCCTTTGCTCAGACTCGGAAAAATTCCAATTGGGGAAAGTTTCCATCGATTTTTGTATTGGGAATTAAACCAGATATCTGCGCATGCGTGACTCAGCCCCGCCCCCAGCGCTGATTGTTGGTGAGCAGAAGAGCGCATGCGCGCTGCCCTCCCCCAGCTCGGCCTGTGGGCGCCATTCCCTCAGTGAGCGGAAGAAGATGGTTTAAAACAGCCGGGAATGGAGAGATCACGGCCCCCGGGGGAAGGGAGCAAAGAGCAGCCTCGTTACAGCAGCTCATCGCTTCGGGACCGTGTCCGCAGATGGGCTCAGAGATCGGCATTGAGTCCGGGGGAAGGTCAGGGGGAGTCCGGGGGCTGTTTGTAAGAGGCGGAGTGGATCAGGAACTGGTCCCGGAACATGGAGTGAGCGGGGGAAGGGAGAGGTCATTCTCGGGCTGTGTGTGTCCACGGTGTGTCCAGGGGAAGGGAGACAGAATGGGAAGAACCTGCTATTTAAAATCATTGC
This sequence comes from Heptranchias perlo, assembly GCF_035084215.1. Lineage (NCBI taxonomy): Eukaryota > Metazoa > Chordata > Chondrichthyes > Hexanchiformes > Hexanchidae > Heptranchias > Heptranchias perlo. The sequence goes on along the minus strand of NW_027139729.1, from coordinate 2,483,777 downwards.
TGCTTTCTCTCCCCAAACCAGTAGTGAATGTTCCTGGTTTAGTTCCAGTCTCACTCTGTTTATTGTTATTGGACAGTGAAGAGTGGAAACAGAGCCGGACAGTCAGGATGTGGGGAGTTTTCCAAAGAGCATCAATTGCAGGCATCAGGTGAGAAGTGTGAAGGACACATTTTGAACAGCGGCTGTTTGGTTTCATTTGAACGGTTAGTCCCATGGGAGAGGGGATTAGAATCCTGACCTGTACAAACGTCCCAGCCCCATCGGGTAGTCCCATTCATTTGTTAGTGGAGGGGTTGGGTTGTGTCTGGATGTCAATACATTGTTGTACAACAGCCCAACAAACCTGGTGTGCAGAAGCTGGGTGCTGCAGTACTGCAGTGGAGTCAGACACTGACACTGTTTGAATCGCTGATTTACATTTATGGATATTCAAAATAATTATTAACAGATATTAAACTGATCACTTGTGTATTTTCTTCGTCACCTGTTCTTGAGTTACCAGACATACGTTTCTTTCTACAGGCAAACCCTTGAAGGATCCATAATAAATGTGATGTTTCCTCCACCCGAGGCACAAGGAACAGTGCAGTCAGCTCCTTCTCACACACAGTAAGTACATTATCACACACAGAGCACGGAGTCACAGACAGGTCATCAGTTCCACAGTCTCAGACAGCAGAAGTACTCAGTTCCACAATGATCCCAAGTTCCAGAGACACATTTTCAATCCACAGTCAAACAGAACAGGTGAGGCAGACACTGTTCCATTTCCCGCTAACTCAGTCCCGCTGACAGGGAGATACAAAAATCCAAGTCCAAAATCACACTCTCAGATTGTCTATCTCACAAAGGGGCAACATTAGCCATGAATTAAATACCAGATAGAAATCACACATGGTACCCGATTGAAAGGTCCAGAATGAATCCCAATAATGTTCCTTGAGATTCCTATTGAATTCGAGCCCAGAACTCTCACACACATGTGAGTTTAATACATGCAGTATCCATTCAAATAGTGCACCATTCGAATACAAATTGCTAGTGCAAAACTCACGTACAGTATCAGATTGAGAAATGCTGTGACAGTGTAACCTGAGAAACAAATTAGATACCAGTTTATAATACACTCATAGTATGAGATTAAAAGATATAGTATCAATTCTGTTCATCCAGACTGAGATACACATTACACACGAGTCCAAAAATCTTATGAAACAAAGTTTAAAGTTACAGTATCAATTCCTTTAGTGCAGACTGATCTACACATTACATACCAATTCACAATATCATTTTGAAAGATTCATTATCATTCACAATAGTAATCACAGAAATACACATTTAATACTAGTCCAAAAAGCACACAAATTATCTGATTGAAACCTCCAGCATCAAATCCTAAAGTGTATCCATTTTGACCAATTAAATAATGTGAAAAACTATTTAAACATTAAGACATTAAAGCTACAGTATTGAACGCCATAATGTAATCTGAGAGAATAATTACATACAGATACAGAATGAATCTCACACTCAGATACAGTACAGAGACACACAGACACAGAATGAATCCCACACTCACATACAGTACGAGAGGTTGCCAGACATAAATTCAATCCCACACTGAAGTACGGTACAAGAGATGACAGATACAGAATGAATCCCACACTGGCCATACAGTACCAAGGACTGACAGATATCAAGGTCATCCCACACTCTCATAAAGCACTAGAGACTTACAGGTAAAGTATGAATCCCACACTCACACATAGTACCAGAGACTGACAGATACAGATTGAATCTCACACTCACACACAGCACCAGAGACTGACAGATACAGAATGAATCCCACACTCACACACAGTACCTGAGAACTGCAGATACAGAATGAATCCCACACTCACACACAGTACCAGAGACTGACAGATACAGAATGAATCCCAAACTCACACACAGTACCTGAGAACTGCAGATACAGAATGAATCCCACACTCACACACAGCACCAGAGACTGACAGATACAGAATGAATCCCACACTCACACACAGCACCAGAGAATGACAGATACAGAATGAATCACACACTCACACACAGTACCTGAGAATTGCAGATATAGAATGAATCTCACACTCACACACAGTACCAGAGACTGACAGATACAGAATGAATCTCACACTCACACACAGCACCAGAGAATGACAGATACAGAATGAATCCCACACTCACACACAGCACCAGAGAATGACAGATACAGAATGAATCCCACACTCACACACAGTACTAGAGATTGACAGATACAGAATCAATCCCACACTCACACACATTATGAGAAACTGCTTATACGGAAATAATTCAACACCCACACACAGTACTAGAGAATGTATATACAGAATGAATCCCACACTCAAATTGAGTACCAGAGAGTGACAGATACAGCATGAATCCCAAACTCACATGCAGTACCAGAGACTGAGAGATGCAAAGTGAATCTCACAGTCACCTATATTCGTGCAGGCTGAGTTACAAATTACTTACCAGAGCAAAAATCTCACAGTCACAGATTGAAAGATAACGTATCAATTCCATCAATGCAGGCTTGGTTGCACATTACGTACCAGTCCAAAAATCTCACAGTGTCAGATTGAAAGATACAGTGTCAATTCCATTAGTGCAGACTGAGCTACACATTAGAAACCACAACAACAAAACTGTTACAGATTCAGACTGAAATATACAGTATTCTATTCATGCAGACTGAGCTCCACATTATATACAAGTTCAAAAATGTCACCATATCAGTTTGGAAGATGCACAAATTCACAATTGTTTTCCCATCGATACAGATTTAATAGTAGTCCAAAAATAGATGCCCACATTATCTGATTATATCTGACAGCATTACATTTTAAAATATATCATGATCTACTAATTAAAGACTGGGAAATAATATTCCAACATTAAGGTATTAAAGATACAGATTTGAACACCATACTGTAAACGGAAATACAAATTAGATACAGATAAAGAATGAATCTCACACTCCGATAGAGTGCCAGAGACTGATATATGGAATGAATCCCAAACTCATACAATGTACCAGAGACTGACAGATTCAAAATGAATCCCACACTCACACATTATCGCACAGACTGACAGATACAGAATTTCTCTCACTCATCTACAGCATGAGAAATTGTTAGATACAGAATGAATGTCTCACCCACACACAATACGAGAGACTGACAGATACAGAATGAATCCCACACCCACACACAATACCAGAGACTGACAGATACAGAAGGAATCCCTCATCCACACACAATACCAGAGACTGACAGATACAGAATGATTCCCACACTCACATAGAGTACCAGGAACAGAATGAATTTCACTCACATACAGTAGCAGAAACTGACAGATACAGAATGAATATCACAGTCACATTACTGCAGACTGAGTTACACTTTACTGACCAGTCCAAAGATCTCCTGGTGCCAGATTGAAAGATACAGTATAAATTCCATTAGTGCAGACTGAGCTACATATTAGATATATTGGTAAATACTCAGTATTATACTGAAATAAATAGTATCAATACCATTGGTACAGACTGAGCTACACATTATATACCAGTCCAAAAACCTCATAAATGAGCAGACAGGAAGATACAGTTTCTATTCTATTAGTACCGCCTGAGCTGTACAATACATACAAGACTGAAAATCCCATACAACATTAGACTGAAAGATACAGTATCGATTTCATTAGTGCAGACTGAGCCACACATTATATAGCAGTCCAACAATCTCATATCCTATCAGACTCAAAGATACAACATCAATTCCATGAGCACAGACTGAGCTACATGTTACTCACCAGTCCTAAAATCTCAGAGAATCAGATTGAAAGATTCAGTATCACTTCCATTATTGAAGACTGAGCTACACATCACATTCCAGTCCAAAAATCTCATACAGTATCAGACTGATAGATAGAGTATCAATTCCTTTAGTTCAGGATGAGCTACATATTGCTTACCAGTCCAAAAATCTCACACAGTGTTCGACTCCGATACAGAATTAGTCCCATTATTGCAGACTGAACTACACATTACATACCAGTCCAGTAATTTCACCATGAACAGATTGAGAGGTACATTGTCATTCACAATAGAGTTTAGAGATTAATATGTAATACTACTCCAAAACTCACACACATTCTTTGATTAAAGAAAATCAAAAGAAATCCATATTTACAAATTAAATAATCAACGGAGAACTATATATAATTTAAAGTATTAAAGATACAGTTTCAAATAAGATACTGTAAACTGAAATAAGAATACAGAATGAATTCAGACTTGCACATTGTCTCAGAGACTGAATTACAGAATGAATCCCACACTGAGATAAAGTTGCAGAGAATGGCAGATACAGAATGAATCCCACATTCACATACAGCACCAGAGACTGACAGATACAGAATGAATCCATCACTTATATATCGTACGCCTGAGACTCACAGATGCAGAATATACACCAAGCTCACAGTCAGCACCAGAGACTGACAGATACAGAATGAATCCATCACTTATATATAGTACGCCTGAGACTCACAGATGCAGAATATACACTAAGCTCACAGTCAGTACCAGAGACTGACAGATATAGAATGAATCCTACACTCACATACAGTACCACGAACAGAATGAATCTCACTCACGCACAGTATCAGGGACTGACAGATATAGAATGAATCCCACACTCACACACCATACCAGGAACAGAATGAATCTCACTCATGCACAGTACCAGGGGCTGACAGATAAAGAATGAATCTCACACTCACAAACAGTACCAGAGACTGACAGATACAGAATGAAGCTCACACTCACATACAGTACCAGAGACTGACAGATACAGAATGAATCTCACACTCACAAACAGTACCAGAGACTAACAGATACAGAATGAATCTCACAATCACACTACTGCAGACTGAGTTGCGCATTACATACCAGTCCAAAAATCTCATAGTGTCAGATTGAAAGATACAGTTTCAATTCCATTGGTGCAGACTGAGCGACATATTCGATATGTTGGTAATACTCATGTTATACTGAAATAAACATTATCAATACCATTGGTACAGACTGAGCTACACATTACATACGAGTCCACAAACCCCATAAATGATCAGACTGGAAGGTATAGTTTAAATTCTATTCACACCACCTGAGCTAAAATTATATAACAGCCCAACAATCTCATACAATATTAGACTGAAAGATACAGTATCGATTCCGTGAGTGCAGACAGGGCCACAGATTATATAGCAGTCCAACAATGTCACAACATATCAGACTCAAAGATACAATTTCAATTCCATTAGCCGAGACTGAGCTATATGTTACTCACCAGTCCAAAAGTCTCTCACAGTGTTAGACTCCGACACAGAATTAATCCCATTATTGCAGTCTTAGCTACACATTACATACTAGTCCAATAATTGCAACATGAACAGATTGAAAGGTACATTATCATTCACAATAGAGTTCAGAGATTAAGATGTAATACCACTCCAAAACTCACACACATTGTTTGATTAAAGAAAATCGAAAAGTGTATCCATATTATCAAATCAAATACTCGACAAAGAACTGTATATAATTTGGAGTGTTAAGGATACAGTTTCAAGTACGATACTCTGAACTGAAATAAGAATATGGAATGAATTCAGACTTGCACATTGTCTCAGAGACTGAATTACATAATGAATCCCACACTGAGATAAAGCAGCAGAGAATGGCGGATACAGAATGAATCCCACTCACACAGACAGTACATAGTTAATTCCACACTCACACACAGCACCAGAGACTGGCAGTGATGGAATTAACCTCACACTGACATAAAGCACCAGAGACTGTCAGATACAGAATAAACTCCACTCTCATATACAGTACCAGAGATAGACAGATACAGAATAAACCCCACTCTCATATACAGTACCAGAGATAGACAGATACAGAATAAACCCCACTCTCATATACAGTACCAGAGACAGACAGACAGGTACAGAATAAACACCACTCTCAAAAACGGTACCAGAGACAGACAGATACAGAATAAACCTCACTCTCACATACAGTACCAGAGACTGACAGATACAGAATAAACCCCACTCTCATATACAGTACCAGAAACTGACCTCGACTGGACGTAAGCGAGAACTGTAAAAGAGCGGAACAAATTCACATTATCTGTCGTGGTTACAGAAACAGGACAGTGTGCAATGTGAGGAAAGTTTCTATCTGTAACTTTTACTCTCGTATTTTTGCACATTTTGACGGTGAAACATGAAGACAATTGATTCATAATAAAGTTTTTCTTTCACTCATTCGATAGTTGTGAATTTGCCCCATTATATTTCACTGTACATTGCGCAGTGTTTCTCTCTGATTTCCCAGGACACGATTTACATTGCTCCTCTACCCCATTTGGACTCTTATTTTCCAAGCAGTATGTGGCCTACTTATTCCCCCGAGCGAAATGCCCCACCTCACACCTTTCTATATTGAAATGCAATGGCCATTTACACGGCTGTTCTGTAAGTTTATTTTATCCCATACTTCCTCAGTATTGACAATACCCCCGAAATCAATTACAAGAATTTAACACAGCATTACAAGTAGTGTTTGGTCTAACAAAATGTACTTACAGCTCGTCTCCATTCCCAGTTTCTCCAAACCCCACCCGTGCAATATAATGTGAAGAATGAGTTTATCTTCTGTCCCTCTCTCATCTGTAAACTTCAATGACCCGGGGTTTGGGGACATCTACTGGCCGGAAGCAGAACTGCAACAGTTCGGAAGAAATTGCTGAAACCGGACAATGTGCAGTGTGAGCGTGTTTGTGATTGGTGGCAGGTATTAAATCTGATTTTTTTATACCTGTCCATTAAACTTTACTGTTTGTTACTGAACAGTAAACAGAGCCGGACAGAAAGGATGTGGGGAGTTATACAAAGAGCATCTATTGCAGGCATCAGGTGAGAAGTTTGAAGGACTCATTTTAAACAGCGGCTGTTTTGTTTCGGTTGAACTGTTCATTCCAAGGGAGAGGGAATTAGAAATCTGATGTGGGCAACGGTCCCGTCCCCATCGGTAGTCCCATTCATTGATCAGTGCAGCGGTTGGGTTGTGTCTGGATGTCACTAAATTGTTGTAAAACAGCCCAACACACCTGGTGTGCAGAAGCTGAGTGCTGCAGGACTGCAGTGGAGTCAGACACTGACACTTTGTATCGCTGGTTTTCATTTGTGGTTATTACAATGATTATTAACAGAGATTCAATTGATCAGTTTTGTATTTTCTACTTCACCTGTTCTTGAATTACAAGACATACTTTTTCTTCCTACAGTTAAATCCTTGAAGGACCCAGAATCAGTGTGATGTTTACTCCACCCGGGGCACAAAGAGCAGTCAGTGCAGCCAGCTCCTTCTCACACACAGTAGGTACCTTATCGCTCACAGAGCACAGAGACACAGACAAGTCATCAGTCCCACAATCTCAGACAGCAGAAATAGTCAGTCGCGCACTGATCCCAATCCAACAGTCAAAGAGAGCAGGAGAGAAAGACATAATTTCCATTTCACAATGACTCAGTATCGCTGACCGGCAGATAAATATTTCCCAGTCCAAAATCACACCCACTATCAGATTGAAAGGCACGGTGTTAATCTCACATTCGTTCAGCCTTAGCTACAAATTAAATACCAGGTAGAACTGACACATGGTACTGATCGATAGATACAGAATGAATCACAATAGTGTACTCCAAGATTCAAATTAAATACCAGCCCACAACTCACACACATTATGAGTTTAAAGATGCCATATTCATGACAATAGTGTACATTGAGATATAAATTAGATACCAGTTCAGATGTTACCCATATTTGACTCACATATGTCCAAAAACCTCATAGTGTCAGAATGAAATGTACAGTTTCAATTCCTTTACTGCAGGCTGAGGTACACATTAGATACCAGTCGAAAATTCTCATACAGTATCAGATTGAAAGACACTGTATCAATCCCATTATTGCAGACTGAGCTATACATCACATACCAGTCCAAAAATCTCAGTGTCAGGTTGAAAGATACACTATCAATCCCATTAGTGCAGATTGAGCTGCACATTATATACCAGTCCAAAATTCGCATAAAGTATCGTACTGGAAGATACAATATCAATTCCTTTACTGCAGACAGAGGTTCACATTAGATACCTGTCCAAAAATCACATACAGTATCATACTGAAATATATAGTATCGATTTGATTAGTACAGACTGCCCGACACGTTACATACCAGCACAAAAATCTCACACAGTGTCAGACTGGAAGATACAGTATCAATTCCATTAGTGCAGACTGAACTATACCTTACAAACCAGTCTAAATATATTGCGCAGAGTCAGACTGAAAGGTACAGTATGAATTCCATTAGTGCAGACTGAGCTACACATTATATACCGTCCAAAATTCACATACATCATCATACTGAAACAGACAGTGTGAATCCTATTCGTGTAGACTCAGCTACACATCAGAAACCAGTCCAAAAATCTCTCGCAGTGTCTGACTGAAAGTTAGAGTGTCAATTCCATTAGTACAGTCTGAACCACACATTTCATACCAGTCGAAAAATCTCATAGTGTCAGACTGAAAGATACAATATCAATTCCATTAGCCCAGACTGAGCTACACAATAAATACCAGTCCAATAATTTCACAGTAAAAGATTGAAATGTACATTATCTACACAGTGATTAAAATGTAATCCGACAACAAAACTCACACACGTTGTTTGATTAAAATAAAATCCGAAACTGTATCCATATTTACAAATTAATGCTAGATGAAAGATTTGCATACATTAATGACTTAAAGATACAGTTTGAAACACCATACTGTAACCTGAAATAAGAATACAGAACGAATCCAGACTTGCACTTTGCCCAGAGACTGAGTTACAGAATGAATCCAAACTGAGATAAAATACCAGAGACTGACAGTCAAAGAATGAATCCCACACTCACAGATAGCACCAGAGATTGACAGATACAGAACGAATCCCACACTCACAAACATTCCCAGAGATTGACAGTCACAGAATGAATCCCACACTCACATACAGTACCAGAGACTGAGAGATACAGAATGAATCCCACACTCACAGACTGTGCTGGAGACTGACGGATACAGAATGAATATCACACTCACATACAGTACCAGAGATTGACAGATACAGAATGAATCCCACACTCACAGACTGTACTGGAGACTGACGGATACAGAATGAATATCACACTCACATACAGTAACAGAGACTGACAGACAGAGAATTAATCCCACACTCACATGCAGTCTGACATCTACTGGCCATAAGTGAGAACTGTAACAGAGTGGAACAAATTCACATTATCTGTCGTTGTTCCAGATTCAGGACAATGTGTAATGTGAGGAAATAGTTTCTCTCTGTAACTTCTACTCTCGTACTTTTTCATATTTTGTCCGTAAAAAATTAGACAATTGATTCATAATAAAGTTTTTGTTTTGCTCATTCGAAAGTTGCCCCATTATGTTTCACTCTACATTGCACAAGATTTCTGTCTGATTTCTCAGGACTCGATTTATATTAATTCAAAAAACCGAACTGAAACACAAATAAAAACTGAGGGCAAATCTGCAAGTTTCAACGGCGACCGTCAAAAGTGAAAGGGATAAAATATAGAAAAAATTAAAACCGAAAATGCTGGAAAGACTCAGCAGGTCCGGCAGCATCTGTGGAGAAGGGAAGCTGGGGTTAACGGTTCAGGACTATGACCCTTCTATAGATCAGAAAGGTTAATCCGACATAATTGAAATAAGGAACGGGAATCAGCAGAGGGAAAGACTTCAGAAAATCAATTAATTTCACTGAATCCGGGCAATTGTGTTCCGTATCCACTGTGCAGATCAGGGCAAATAATAATACAAAGGATCAGAGTTAAATTCAACGTTATGGGAGAAATAAATGAATTTTAAAAGTATTTTTATGTAAATTTGACCCGTTTGTGTTTTGGAAACACTATCGCTCTGAACATCATCAAATTCGGTTCCAGTCTTGGTGTTTCTGAATTCAGCGAACTGGGATTCAAACCTGTTGGAATTAACTGTTTGGAAGGCAGCTCTACTCACCATTATAGCACCTTAGTTCACTCGGAGGGAGAAATAGAGTGTTTCTGTGGAGTTTCGGACTGAATTGCTCCATTTGGTTTCTGGCACTTTAATCATAGACAATAAATAGTTCCCAAACATCAGCCCCTGAACAGACACAACAAGCTGATGGAGTTTCTCATTCTTTGATATTAAATAAGGTGATGGCAAAAGCGAATGGAAAGAGGTTAGGAAGAAGTCACAAAAACAATTAGGGAAGCAAACAGGAACTACGAAATCAAATTATCAAGGAATACAAAAAGAAATAGTAAATTATTCCACAGGCACAAAAATAACAAAAGGAAAATCAGAATATCTGAGGGCCACGAAGGAATGCACAAGATAAACTAACAGATAACGTCAGCGAAATGCCAGAAATATTGAATTATTACTTTCCTTCAGTATTTACCCGGGAGATTAACAGGGTGAACATGATATTAGTCATGATGTGGAGATGCCGGTGATGGACTGGGGTTGACAATTGTAAACAATTTTACAACACCAAGTTATAGTCCAGCAATTTTATTTTAAATTCACAAGCTTTCGGAGATTTTCTCCTTCCTCAGGCAAATGTTTCAAGATCTCCTTGAAGCCTACGCATTTATACATATTGAACAATACATGGTGTTTACAGACTGCCCCTGCAACTGCCCGTTGCCAAGGCAATCACCGTGTTCAGACAGAGAGGTGTCACCTGCAGAACCCCCGAATACACATTCAACAAAAAAACAAACAGGGAAAAAAAACAGAGAAAAAAAAAAACACAGAGAGAGGCAGAAACATCCGGAAGGCAGAGAGAGCCAGCAAATGACCCATTATATTAAAAACAGATAACATTTGTTCGCTGGTGGGGTAACGTGTAGCGTGACATGAACCCAAGATCCCGGTTGAGGCCGTCCTCATGGGTGCGGAACTTGGCTATCAATTTCTGCTCGACGATTTTGCGTTGTCGTGTGTCTCGAAGGCCGCCTTGGAGTACGCTTACCCGAAGGTCGGTGGATGAATGTCCATGACTGCTGAAGTGTTCCCCGACTGGGAGGGAACCCTCCTGTTTGGCGATTGTTGCGCGGTGTCCGTTCATCCGTTGTCGCAGCGTCTGCATGGTCTCGCCAATGTACCATGCTCTGGGGCATCCTTTCCTGCAACGTATGAGGTAGACAACGGTGGCTGAGTCACAGGAGTATGAACCATGCACCTGGTGGGTGGTGTCATCTCGTGTGATGGTGGTATCTGTGTCGATGATCTGGCATGTCTTGCAGAGGTTACCGTGGCAGGGTTGTGTGGCGTCGTGGACGCTGTTCTCTTGAAAGCTAGGTAGTTTGCTGCGAACGATGGTCTGTTTGAGGTTGGGTGGCTGTTTAAAGGCGAGTAGTGGAGGTGTGGGGATGGCCATAGCGAGGTGTTTGTCCTCATTGATGACATGTTGAAGGCTGCGGAGAACATGGCGTAGTTTCTCCGCTCCGGGGAAGTACTGGACGACAAAGGGTACTCTGTTGGTTGCGTCCCGTGTTAGTCTCCTGAGGAGGTCTATGCGATTTTTTGCTGTGGCCCGTCGGAACTGTCGATCGATGAGTCGAGCGTCATATCCCGTTCTTACTAGGGCGTCATGGACATTCATCCACCGACCTTCGGGTAAGCGTACTCCAAGGCGGCCTTCGAGACACACGACAACGCAAAATCGTCGAGCAGAAATTGATAGCCAAGTTCCGCACCCATGAGGACGGCCTCAACCGGGATCTTGGGTTCATGTCACGCTACACGTTACCCCACCAGCGAACAAATGTTATCTGTTTTTAATATAATGGGTCATTTGCTGGCTCTCTCTGCCTTCCGGATGTTTCTGCCTCTCTCTGTGTTTTTTTTTTCTCTGTTTTTTTTCCCTGTTTGTTTTTTTGTTGAATGTGTATTCGGAGGTTCTGCAGGTAACACCTCTCTGTCTGAACACGGTGATTGCCTTGGCAACGGGCAGTTGCAGGGGCAGTCTGTAAACACCATGTATTGTTCAATATGTATAAATGCGTAGGCTTCAAGGAGATCTTGAAACATTTGCCTGAGGAAGGAGAAAATCTCCGAAAGCTTGTGAATTTAAAATAAAATTGCTGGACTATAACTTGGTGTTGTAAAATTGTTTACAAACATGATATTAGGGGAAGAGGTCAATAAAGATATCAAGACATTTAAGTTAGAAAGGGTGGTGAAACTCCTGGTCCAGATGGATTGTATCCGTGCATATTAAATGAAGCAAGGGAAGAGATAGCAGAGGCACTGTTACATATATAGAAAAAATCATCACAAAAAGGAATAGTGCCAGAGGACTGGATGACAGTTAATGTGATTCTTATATTTTAAAACAGGAGATAGAACAAGTCCAGGGAACTATAGACCAGTTAACTAAAGGCCGGTGGTCGGAATGATCATGGAATCTTTCACTCAATGCTGCAATAGAAAAACTGTAAACAATTTTACAACACCAAGTTATAGTCCAGCAATTTTATTTTAAATTCACAAGCTTTCGGAGGCTTCCTCCTTCGTCAGGTGAACGATGTGAAAATGACGAAGGAGGAAGCCTCCGAAAGCTTGTGAATTTAAAATAAAATTGCTGGACCATAACTTGGTGTTGTAAAATTGTTTACAATTGTCAACCCCAGTCCATCACCGGCATCTCCACATCATGACTGCAATAGAAAAACATCGAGAAACCGAAAATATAACAAAGAATAGTCAGCACGGATTTCAGAAAGGGAAGGTTTAACAGTTTGACAGAAGGTTTGAAAGTTTAAATTATAGTTCAACATAACTTATCTGCTTTTCAATTCTACTCCTCCAGAAACAAACCTCTGTGTTTGCTATTTATGGACTTATCAACCTGTGTTGTTACTTTTAAAGATTTGTCAATCTGTACCCCTAAATCCCTTTACACTTCGACTCCATTTAGACTCTTATTTTCCAAGCAGTATGTGGCCTCCTTATTCCCCCGAGCAAAATGCACCACCTCACACCTTTCTATATGGAAATTCCAAGGCCATTTGCACCGCCTTTCAGCAAGCTTATCAAAGTCAGTATAGATAATACCCCCTAAATTCATTACAAGCATTTAATACAGCATTACAACTAATGTTTTATCTATAAAATGTTCTCCATTCCCAGTTTTTGAAAACCCCACCCGTGCAATATAATGTGAAGAATGAGTTTATCTTCTGTCCCTCTCTCATCTGTAAACTTCAATGACCCGGGATTTGGGGACATCTACTGGCCGGAAGCAGAACTGCAACAGTTCGGAACAAATTGCTGAAACCGGACAATGTGCAGTGTGAGCGTGTTTGTGATTGGTGGCAGGTATTAAATCTGATTGGTTTCTTCAGTTATCCAATCAGATCGATAAAGGAAAAATATTGTGACATCAGTCCCAATCACAATCATTACCTTCCCCCATCCCTCATTACCATAGGGCTGTGGGGCTGCCTATTTAATCCGAGCTCGGAGCGGATTTGGGTCATTTCTGGGTCTGAAATTCAGTTGAAAATGCCTGAGGACAAGAAAGCAGCTCCCAAGAAGGGCGCCAAGAAAACCTTGAGTAAAGCACCAGCCAAGGGCGGCAAGAAGCGGAGAAAGTCGAGGAAGGAGAGTTATTCCATCTACGTCTACAAAGTGATGAAGCAGGTTCACCCCGACACCGGCATCTCCTCCAAGGCCATGAGCATCATGAACTCCTTTGTGAACGATATTTTCGAGCGCATCGCGGGTGAGGCTTCCCGCCTGGCCCATTATAATAAACGGGCGACCATCAGCTCCCGGGAGATCCAGACCGCCGTGCGCCTGCTGCTGCCCGGGGAACTGGCCAAGCACGCCGTGTCGGAAGGGACAAAGGCGGTGACCAAGTACACCAGCTCCAAGTAAAACTCCACAATGTACTGAAAAAAAATAAACACAAAGGCTCTTTTAAGAGCCACCCACAGTCTCTCTGAAGACGCTGTACCGACACCTCTGTATGGAATCATTTTACTGTAGATAGTTTGATACTAACTGTCTCTCTATAACTCTTGTGTTTTTGTAGTTTCTCTTGAAATCTGGAAGATTCTCATAATCACAGCCCGGTTTAATCTGTGTGTCGCTTTTTTATTTAGTCCCAATAACCAAAAACGTGTCCCTGATCCTCTCATTCCCGTTGATTTTCCACCCCTTCCCCCGCATCTGCCCCTTCAGAGCCGTTTTCAGGCGGTGGATTAGACTTCAGTCATTTCTTTCTCCTTTTCACGTTTGTTTGTTCATTATTCGGGAATATCACTTTCAGAACCGCAATCCTTTGTAAAGCAGCAACCCTGAAAGGGACTTCACACCGAGTACAGAATAGTCTAAAGGATCTGTCACTGTTCGACTTCTTACACCAGGAGTCTCGGCTCCGGTTTCGATCGCGCTGCAGCTCCTGTGAACAGGGATCAATCCACAATCTGTGGTTTGTTACTTTTACAAAGATTGAGCTGGAATCTGTCCAGTTACAAAATGGGACTTTGTTGGAGCCCGATTGAAAGCGAACGGTGAATGAAGCCGGATTTTAACCGGATTGTAAAAGATTCTGGAAGTTGTGATGGGAAATGTGGAACAACAGAGTAAAAGGAGAGAGATTTTTAAATCTTTGTCTTAAGGCGAGTTTTTTTTCCCAAATCCGCTTCTTGTGTTACAAATATATTGGCGGGCTTTTCAAATTTCAAAAAAACGGTTCAGTTCGGTATTTTCCGCCTTTTCTCATTGCCGGCTGTTGATTGGTGAATGAAACATCTCTCTGATTGGGCTGTTCGTTGAACCAATGAGATTGAGGACAGATGAACCAATCACAATTTCCCCCACTGTCCTCCTCCAGAAGGTATAAGAAGGGCGAGTGCGGGAGGATTTCTTCATTCTTTGTGAAAGTGTTTGTGAGATTGTGGAAATGTCTGGAAGAGGAAAAACTGGCGGTAAAGCTCGGGCTAAGGCCAAGTCTCGCTCATCCCGGGCCGGACTGCAGTTCCCTGTGGGCCGTGTTCACAGGCTCCTGCGAAAGGGGAACTACGCTGAACGTGTGGGTGCCGGAGCCCCGGTCTATCTGGCTGCTGTGCTCGAGTATCTGACGGCTGAAATTCTCGAGCTGGCCGGCAACGCGGCCCGGGACAACAAGAAGACCCGCATCATCCCCAGACACCTGCAGCTGGCCATCCGCAACGACGAGGAGCTCAACAAGCTGCTGGGACGGGTGACCATCGCTCAGGGCGGGGTGCTGCCTAATATCCAGGCCGTGCTGCTGCCGAAGAAAACCAGCACTGTGAGCTCCAAGAGCAAGTAAAGCGGCCAAGATTTAATCTGACAACCCAAAGGCTCTTTTCAGAGCCACCCACTGTATCTATGAATGGGCTGGTCACTGTCTGGAGAGACTGACCTATTGATCACAGTTATCCCCGGTCTACGTTAATATATTACATCGCTACAGCGGTTAAAGGAATGGGAGCCAATGTCAGTCAGCGAGCACATGGGTGATGGGTGAACGGGACTTGGTGGGAATTAGAATAGGGCAACGGTGTTTTGGAGGAGTTCAAGTTTGCACAGGGCGGAAGATGGGAGGCTGACCAGGAGAGCATTGGAATAGCCAAGTCTGGAGGTAACAAGGGAATGGATGAGGGTTTTTGCACCAGATCAGCTGAGGCAGGGGCGGAGACGGGCAATGCTTCGGAGGTGGAAGTAGGCGGCCTTGGTGATGGAGTGGAAAAGACCATAAGAGAAAGGAGCAGCAGCAGGCCATTCGGCCGCTCGAGCTTGCTCTGCCATTTAATGAGATCATGGCTGATCTGACTTTTACCTCAACTCCACTTTCCCGCTTTTTCCCCATATTCCGATATGTGGTCGGATACCCGTCTCAGGGTCAGATTGGACGCCAAGGTTGCGAAAGGTAAGATTCCGGCTCACACAGTGGCCCGGGGCAAGTCTCTGTCCATCCCGGTCCCTGAATCTATCCAGTCCCGACACAGGATCTGGGTCTTTCCATCCCGGTCCCTGAATCTATCCAGTTTCACACTGACTCCTGCTCGAATTCAACTCAATAAACCCACACAGGACCAGTCTCCATCCATCCATGTCCCTGAAACTATCCAGTCCCACATAGGATGTGTCACCATCCATTCCGTTCCCAGAATCTATCCAGTCCCCAATGACCTCAGCTCTAATGAAACTCATTGCACTCACACAGGAACTGTCTCTGTCCATCCCAGTCTCTGAATCTATCCAGTCCCCACACAGGACCAGTCTCCATCCATCCCGGTGCCTGAATCTATCCATTCCCACACTGACCCAAGCACGGAAAGGTATCGGGTGCCTTCCACACCGATTTATGTTGATTGAACTTTTGGGCGCCTTCTGTCAGCTACAAATCTGAAAACTAAAACTCCCTCTTCCAACGGTCCCGGAGCGGCACTGATTGATTCTGTTATGATAGTGATTGTATTGGAAATGTAGTGTGCCTCAATTATTGAATTTAAATTGTATTTTCCGCCTTTTTTTCCGAGCAATCCTTGAATATTAAGCCGGAGTCTGTAAGGATTGTGTCTGAATTTGTATTTCGCATTTGATGCTGGTGAAAATTTTATAAAGGACGGTAACTAATTCCTGGAGGCGGAGCTCGAAGTTACACGTCCGCTTGTCCGTCATTCTGAGCCAGTCTCCTCCCTGCCGCACTTCATGCTCTGTCTGTCATTCAAACACTCCTCCCCGGCCTCTCCGATAATGTGCCTTTCTCAACCAGGTCGGGGCGGGCTTTATAAATAGAGAAGAAAGGCGAGAGTTTTTCATTCAGCGGCGATCTGAGTGAAGAATCATCATGTCTGGCAGAGGTAAAGGAGGCAAAGGACTGGGCAAAGGAGGAGCCAAGAGGCACCGGAAAGTGCTTCGTGATAACATCCAGGGGATCACCAAACCAGCCATCCGCCGCCTGGCTCGCCGTGGCGGTGTCAAGCGGATCTCGGGTCTGATCTACGAGGAAACCCGCGGGGTGCTGAAGGTTTTCCTGGAGAATGTGATCAGGGACGCGGTCACCTACACTGAACACGCCAAGCGCAAGACGGTCACTGCCATGGATGTGGTGTACGCTCTGAAACGGCAGGGCCGCACTCTCTATGGATTCGGCGGCTGAACAACTCGACCTTTTCTAACCGGACACGAAACAAAGGCTCTTCTAAGAGCCACCCACCGCCTCACAGAGAGAGCACTGACCTGGGAACTGGTGCGGGATATATGGGGCTAGGGAATAGTTTTATAATTAAGCAGTTTTCTGTAGAATCATAGAAGTTACAACATGGAAACAGGCCCTTCGGCCCAACATGTCCATGTCGCCCAGTTTATACCACTAAGCTAGTCCCAATTGCCTGCACTTGGCCCATATCCCTCGATACCCATCTTCCCCATGTAACTGTCCAAATGCTTTTTAAAAGACAAAATTGTACCCGCCTCTACTACTGCCTCTGGCAGCTCGTTCCAGACACTCACCACCCTTTGAGTGAAAAAATTGCCCCTCTGGATCCTTTTGTATCTCTCCCCTCTCACCTTAAATCTGTGCCCCCTCGTTATAGACTCCCCTACCTTTGGGAAAAGATTTTGACTATCGACCTTATCTATGCCCCTCATTATTTTATAGACTTCTATAAGATCACCCCTTAACCTCCTACTCTCCAGGGAATAAAGTCCCAGTCTGTCTAACCTCTCCCTGTAAGTCAAACCATCAAGTCCCGGTAGCATCCTAGTAAATCTTTTCTGCACTCTTTCTAGTTTAATAATATCCTTTCTATAATAGGGTGACCAGAACTGTACACAGTACTCCAAGTGTGGCCTCACCAATGCCCTGTACAACTTCAACAAGACATCCCAACTCCTGCATTCAATGTTCTGACCAATGAAACCAAGCATGCTGAATGCCTTCTTCACCACCCTATCCACCTGTGACTCCACTTTCAAGGAGCTATGAATCTGTACTCCTAGATCTCTTTGTTCGATAACTCTCCCCAACGCCCTACCATTAACGGAGTAGGTCCTGGCCCGATTCGATCTACCGAAATGCATCACCTCACATTTATCTAAATTAAACTCCATCTGCCATTCATCGGCCCACTGGCCCAATTTATCAAGATCCCGTTGCAATCCTAGATAACCTTCTTCACTATCCACAATGCCACCAATCTTGGTGTCATCTGCAAACTTACTAACCATGCCTCCTAAATTCTCATCCAAATCATTAATATAAATAACAAATAACAGCGGACCCAGCACCGATCCCTGAGGCACACCGCTGGACACAGGCATCCAGTTTGAAAAACAACCCTCGACAACCACCCTCTGTCTTCTGTCGTCAAGCCAATTTTGTATCCAATTGGCTACCTCACCTTGGATCCCATGAGATTTAACCTTATGTAACAACCTACCATGCGGTACCTTGTCAAATGCTTTGCTGAAGTCCATGTAGACCACGTCTACTGCACAGCCCTCATCTATCTTCTTGGTTACCCCTTCAAAAAACTCAATCAAATTCGTGAGACATGATTTTCCTCTCACAAAACCATGCTGACTGTTCCTAATTAGTCCCTGCCTCTCCAAATGCCTGTAGATCCTGTCCCTCAGAATACCCTCTAACAACTTACCCACTACAGATGTCAGGCTCACTGGTCTGTAGTTCCCAGGCTTTTCCCTGCCGCCCTTCTTAAACAAAGGCACAACATTTGCTACCCTCCAATCTTCAGGCACCTCACCTGTAGCGGTGGATGATTCAAATATCTCTGCTAGGGGACCCGCAATTTCCTCCCTAACCTCCCATAACGTCCTGGGATACATTTCATCAGGTCCCGGAGATTTATCTACCTTGATGCGCGTTAAGACTTCCAGCACCTCCCTCTCTGTAATATGTACACTCCTCAAGACATCACTATTTATTTCCCCAAGTTCCCTAACATCCATGCCTTTCTCAACCGTAAATACCGATGTGAAATATTCATTCAGGATCTCACCCATCTCTTGTGGTTCCGCACATAGATGACCTTGTTGATCCTTAAGAGGCCCTACTCTCTCCCTAGTTACCCTTTTGCCCTTTATGTATTTGTAGAAGCTCTTTGGATTCACCTTTGCCTGATCTGCCAAAGCAATCTCATATCCCCTTTTTGCCCTCCTGATTTCTTTCTTAACTCTACTCCGGCAATCTCTATACTCTTCAAGGGATCCACTTGATCCCAGCTGCCTATGCATGTCATATGCCTCCTTCTTATTTTTGACTAGTGCCTCAATCTCCCGAGTCATCCAAGGTTCCCTACTTCTACCAGCCTTGCCCTTCACTTTATAAGGAATGTGCTTACCCTGAACCCTGGTTAACACACTTTTGAAAGCCTCCCACTTACCAGACGTCCCTTTGCCTGCCAACAGACTCTCCCAATCAACTTCTGAAAGTTCCTGTCTAATACCATCAAAATTGGCCTTTCCCCAATTTAGAATTTTAACTTTTGGGCCAGACCTATCCTTCTCCATAGCTATCTTAAAACTAATGGAATTATGATCACTGGTCCCAAAGTGATCCCTCACTAACACTTCTGTCACCTGCCCTTCCTTA
The DNA here is from genome assembly GCF_035084215.1 of Heptranchias perlo. Lineage (NCBI taxonomy): Eukaryota > Metazoa > Chordata > Chondrichthyes > Hexanchiformes > Hexanchidae > Heptranchias > Heptranchias perlo. The sequence goes on along the minus strand of NW_027139729.1, from coordinate 2,463,909 downwards.
TTTCCCAAGAGGAGGTCAAGTTTTGCCCCCTCTCTAGTCGGGCCATCCACATACTGAATGAGAAATTCCTCCTGAATACACTCAACAAATTTCTCTCCATCCAAGCCCCTAATGCTATGGCTGTCCCAGTCAATGTTGGGAAAGTTAAAGTCCCCTACTATTACCACCCTATTTTTCTTGCAGCTGTCTGTAATCTCCTTACATATTTGCTCCTCAATTTCCCGTTGACTATTTGGGGGTCTGTAGTACAATCCTATCAAAGTGATCTCTCCCTTCTTATTTTTCAGTTCTACCCATATGGACTCAGTGGGCGAACCCTCGGATATATCCCCTCTCACTACTGCCGTAATGTTCTCCCTAATCAAGAACGCAACTCCCCCTCCTCTCTTACCTCCTGCTCTATCTTTCCTATAGCATCTGTACCCTGGAACATTGAGCTGCCAGTCCTGCCCCTCCCTTAGCCATGTTTCAGTAATAGCTATAACATCCCAGTCCCATGTACCCATCCATGCCCTGAGTTCATCTGCCTTGCCCATCAGACTTCTTGCATTGAAATAAATGCAGTTTAATCTAGACTTCCCTTGGTCTTTGCCCTGCTTTCTCAGACCATCTGTCCGGTCATGTTCTGTACACTCTCCCTTACTGCCTTTTGTTTCTGTCACCACTTTATTTCCCACTGACTTCCTGCATCGGTTCCCATCCCCCTGCCACATTAGTTTAAACCCTCCCCAACAGCACTGGCAAACACTCCCCCTAGGACATTGGTTCCAGTCCTGCCCAGATGCAGACCGTCCAATTTGTACTGGTCCCACCTCCCCCAGAACCGGTTCCAATGGCCCAGGAATTTGAATCCCTCCAGCTTGCACCATCTCTCAAGCCACGTATTCATCTTAGCTATCCTGTCATTCCTACTCTGACTAACCCGTGGCACTGGTAGCAATCCTGAGATTACTACCTTTGAGGTCCTACTCTTTAGTTTAACTCCTAACTCCCTGAATTCAGCTTGTAGGACCTCATCCTGTTTTTTACCTATATCGTTGGTGCCTATATGCACCACGACAACTGGCTGTTCACCCTCCCCCTCCAGAATGTCCTGCAGCCGCTCCGAGACATCCTTGACCCTTGCACCAGGGAGGCAACATACCATCCTGGAGTCTCGGTTGCGTCCGCAGAAACGCCTGTCTATTCCCCTTACAATCGAGTCCCCTATCACTATAGCTCTGCCACTCTTTTTCCTGCCCTCCTGTGCAGCAGAGCCAGCCACGGTGCCATGAACCTGGCCACTGCCACCTTCCCCTGGTGAGCCATCTCCGCCAACAGTATCCAAAACGGTATACCTGTTTTGGAGGGAGATGACCGCAGGGGACCCCTGCACTGCCTTCCTACTCTTCCTCTGTCTGTTGGTCACCCATTCACTATCTCCCTCAGTAATTTTTATCTGCGGTGTGACCAACTCACTGAACGTGCTATCCACGACTTTCTCAGCATCGCGGATGCTCCAAAGTGAGTCCATCCGCAGCTCCAGAGCCGTCAAGCGGTCAAACAATAGCTGCAGCTGGACACACTTCCCGCAGGTGAAGGAATCAGGGATACAGGAAGGATCCCTGAATTCCCACATCCCACAAGAGGAACATGACACGGCGCTGGGATCTCCTGCCATGACTTAACCCTTAAATTAGCTTAAGAACAACTACAATGTCAAGAAAAAAAAAGGAAAGAAAAACTACTTACCACTCCCTTTAAGGAGTTTACTCCTTTAAATTGTTCTCAATTTAGAGAATGTTAACTACACTAGGGACCTTGATTCACTAAAAAAATAAACGCTACTTCCTATAAGACCTGCAGACCTTCCCTTTCCTTTTACTTCAGTTACTGTAGATAAGGAGAAATACTCACCTGAACCTACTCACCAATCAGGTGCCTCCCCTGTGTCGCGTCCCGATCTGATTCCTGACGTCACTTCGAACTCGGTCGCAGCTCCGCTCGGCTCCTCTCAGCGCTCTGAAATCCCGCCTTTTATCGGACGCTCCCTCCGCTCGGCTCGGCTCGGCTCCTCTCAGCGCTCTGAAATCCCGCCTTTTATCGGACGCTCCCTCCGCTCGGCTCGGCTCCTCTCAGCGCTCTGAAATCCCGCCTTTTATCGGACGCTCCCTCCGCTCGGCTCGGCTCCTCTCAGCGCTCTGAAATCCCGCCTTTTATCGGACGCTCCCTCCGCTCGGCTCGGCTCCTCTCAGCGCTCTGAAATCCCGCCTTTTATCGGACGCTCCCTCCGCTCGGCTCGGCTCCTCTCAGCGCTCTGAAATCCCGCCTTTTATCGGACGCTCCCTCCGCTCGGCTCGGCTCCTCTCAGCGCTCTGAAATCCCGCCTTTTATCGGACGCTCCCTCCGCTCGGCTCGGCTCCTCTCAGCTGTTCTCAGCGCTCTGAAATCCCGCCTTTTATCGGACGCTCCCTCCGCTCGGCTCCTCTCAGCTGTTCTCAGCGCTCTGAAATCCCGCCTTTTATCGGACGCTCCCTCCGCTGGGCTCCTCTCAGCTGTTCTCAGCGCTCTTTAATCCCGCCTTTTATCGGACGCTCCCTCCGCTCGGCTCGGCTCCTCTCAGCGCTCTGAAATCCCGCCTTTTATCGGACGCTCCCTCCGCTCGGCTCGGCTCCTCTCAGCTGTTCTCAGCGCTCTGAAATCCCGCCTTTTATCGGACGCTCCCTCCGCTCGGCTCGGCTCCTCTCAGCGCTCTGAAATCCCGCCTTTTATCGGACGCTCCCTCCGCTCGGCTCGGCTCCTCTCAGCGCTCTGAAATCCCGCCTTTTATCGGACGCTCCCTCCGCTCGGCTCGGCTCCTCTCAGCTGTTCTCAGCGCTCTGAAATCCCGCCTTTTATCGGACGCTCCCTCCGCTGGGCTCCTCTCAGCTGTTCTCAGCGCTCTGAAATCCCGCCTTTTATCGGACGCTCCCTCCGCTCGGCTCGGCTCCTCTCAGCGCTCTGAAATCCCGCCTTTTATCGGACGCTCCCTCCGCTCGGCTCGGCTCCTCTCAGCTGTACGGCGACGTGGTATCGGCGGCGTGCTGAACCGGTTACTTCGGGCAACATTTCCCTTAATGAGTGCACTGAATTGTCCAGGGAACGTTACAAGTGAGTTTACCCGGACCTGCATTCCCCCCCCCCTCAGTGAAATGCTCCTTCACTCCATTCGCTCTGTTTTGGTTCTGTTTCTCAGTCAGATGTTGTGATGTGGGACAGGGGGTTTCCATGGGAGAACTGGTTAAGCTGAGCCGCTGTGATAAGGGCCCAGCTTGTGATACGGACTTTCCCTCTGACGGTTGTTTCTGACACTGATACTGAGAGGGTTTGTGAAATTGAACCGTTTGAGCTCAGTCATTGGGGACCTGGAATTACCACAGGCCCAACTCTCAAAGCCCGCTCCAAACTGAGGCTACTTCTCATTGGTTGCTTTGCTTGAAAACTAATTTCCTTAACCAATCGGAGAGACGTCAATACGAAAACAGAGCAAATTATTGGCCAGAATTGACCGATTTTTTAAAATTTGAAAAAGGCCGCCAATTTCAGTGTATGAAATCAGTGAATTACTCGGACATGTCGTTTTCAGACAAAGACTTAAAATCTCTTTGTAATAATGTTATTCCGTATTACACGTCCCAGATTCCTAGCGCTGTTTAAAAACACATTGTCCATAACTTGCGGAATAAAACCCCATTCATAGATTGCTGATGTGGACAAATTTCACTTCGACCTGTAAAAATAACAAATTACAGGTTATCGATTGATTCCGTTGCAGGGACTGAACAGGAGCCGCGTGTCCTGAAAACGGAATCATTGACGAAGCCTGAAAATGAGCCTGTTCTTTTCCCCGAGGCGTTCATTCTGGATTGTTACACTGCGGGGAACGTGCTGCTAATATGCGGGATATTAACGTCAGTAACTAATTATTTCAGAGATTGGCTCCGCAGTGAGAAAGAGGAAGGAACTGAATTCTGATTCTTAGCCCTGAAAGTGATTGTTAACGTGAAAACCGGGGACGGTGCAAATCTGAATGAGAGCAAGAGCAAAGCAAAAGGGGCATTGAACGGACCCCGGACCCGTGTTCACTTTATTGGGTCGTAAATTCTACAGAGACAAACATTAAAATGGGGCGGTTTCACTGACTTTCTTTCAATTTCCCCAATAGATTCAAAGGATGATGACCGAGTAAAGCAGCAATTCTGAATCTCAGTCTCTGGTCCTGTGTGTGAGTGTGGGATTCATTCTGTATCTGTCAGTCTCAGGTCCTGTGTATGAGTGTGGGATTCATTCTGTATCTGTCAGTCTCTGGTGCTGTGTGTGAGTGTGGGATTCATTCTGTATCTCTCACTCTCTGGTACTGTGTGTGAGTGTGGGATTCATTCTGTATTTCTCAGTCCGTGGAACTGTATGTGAGTGTGAGAGGGCAGGGACCTTTGTGCAGGTCAGGTTTCTGATCCCCTCTCCCATGGGACTAACCTTTCAACCGAAACCCAACAGCCGCTGTTTAAAATGTATCCTTCACACTTCTCACCTGGTGCCTTCAATGGATGCTCTTTGTATAACTCCCCACATCCATACTGTCCGGCTCTGTTTCCACTCTTCACTGTCCAACCACAGAGTGAGACTGGAACTAAACCAGGAACATTCACTATTGGTTTGGGGGGAGAAAGCAGCAATGATTTTAAATAGCAGGTTCTTCCCATTCTGAGTGTGAAACGGACACACTGGTGGGAATGTGAGACTGATATTGTGCCTCTCTGTATCTCTCTCACTAGCGCTGTACATGAAGGTGGGATACTGTTACTGAGCGTGAAACGGACACACTGATAGGAAGTGTGAGACTGATACTGTGTCTGTGTGTATGTCTCTCTCTCTGTTTATCTGTCGGTCTTTCTTTCTCTCTCTCTCTCTAGTGTTGTACATGAAAGCAGGATACTGTTAATGAGCGTAATATAGATACCCTGTTGTAAGGTAAAGACTCATTCTGTGTCTGTGAACAGACCTCCGGTTCTGTTGGTCAGACAGTCACTGTCCCTTCTATTATGTATGCGCCGGTCTGACGGTGCATTTAACTGTCTCCAGTTCAGTAAGGAAAGTTGGAGAGAAACAGCCTGTAACTGTCTGACACTGGACTGCCTGTTAGTGTTGAATATATTCAGTAACTAGCCGTCTAAGGGGATTGAGAACGGGACGGATAGGACACCAGTTACGATTGTTTGTCAGTCAGTTTCGGAGGAGAGAGAGACACAGAGAGATTGGAGGAGCCCAGAGCGGATAATTTGTATTTTCATCTTAATCAAACATATTTCTGTGTCGAACAATATAATAATGTAAAACCAGATGTGGATTATCACATCCACAGCTGTGATTGGCTCCTGTCCCTGAATCTGTGGATCAGACACTGTGAGGAGCGCCGGCGTCAGAGTGTTTAACAGTGACTGAGCTGGGAAACGACAACTAACCCCCGAGAATCTGCAGCACAGGCCGAGCGGGGAGGAAAGCCTGTCCCGGGAATTGTCAATCTGGCGAACAGTTTGTCCTGTGAATGTGAAGATGTGAACATTGTGTCAGAGAGAGTGTGTTAAAGGGGCGGGCGGGTTAGATTAATGTCACTGTGTTTGTGTGGCCGGTCTCATCGCCGGATTTCCAAGTCTATTCTGAGTAAAATTTTAAAAAATCCCTGTCAAAGGAACGTCCTCGTCCCCTGCCGAGCTCCGAAGTGGCAATTTAAGGTAAGGTTTTAGTTCAATTCAAGATTTCAGCCGAAAAACGGAGATCATGTCGGCGATCGGGTGAGAGAGCGCGATCAGTGCATCAATGAAACGGGTTGAAATCGAAACTGGTGCTTTTAATTCCGGTGAAAGTTTTTCGACAGCAAACATACCGGTGTTACTGATGGGAAGGGGCTAGTCTGGGACTCTGGAGTGCCCGATTTGAATTGGAATCGGGGAGTTTAAGAGGAGAGAGAAACACAGAGAGGCTGGAGGGGCCGGGAGCTGACAGCAGGATGTCTCCGCCCCGTCCGCTCTGTGCCTTTAAGTTGCTCTGTGCCGCCGCCTCTCGTTTCATTTCTGACCCAGCTCTGACTGTCAGAGAGATTTTCGACAGAGTCCCGGACATGACAGACACTGCAGCCACCGAAACGGCTCCTCCTGCCGCTGCCACCGCTCAAGCCAAAGCTCTGAAGAAGAAGAAGGCGGTTCCCAGACCCAAGTCCACCGGTCCCCCGTTGGGAGAACAGATCCTCAAGATTGTGGGGGATTGCAAGGATCGCAAGGGAATATCCCTGGCCGCGATAAAGAAGGTTCTGGCTACCAAAGGCCTGGATGTGGAGAAGCTCCGGTCCCAGATCAAATTAAGTATCAAGAGAAATGTGGAAAAAGGCTCCCTGGTGCAGATCAAGGGCACGGGCGCCTCGGGCTCCTTCAGAGTCGCTAAGAAGGAAACCCAGGCAAAAGTGGTAAAGAAGGTGAAGAAACAAGTGACCAAGAAATCTCCCGGAAAGAAACCAGCGGCCAAAAAAACAGCCGGCAAGAAATTAACGGCCAAGAAACCAGCGGTCAAGAAATCGACCACGAAAAAGGCGGCGAAATCACCAATTAAGAAGAAAGCGGCGGCGAAGAAGCCCAAGACCCCCAAGCCAGTGAAGGCGAAGGCGAAGAAGGTGAAAAAACCGAGGGCCAAGCACAAGCCGAAGTCAGCAAAGCCTAAGAAAGCAGCGGGCAAAAAGAAGTAAAAAATCAAGTCCAACTTGTGACCATCTGAACCCAACGGCTCTTCTCAGAGCCACCCACGTCTCTCAGAAAAGAGCTGATCCCGGAATCAGATGATTCCTGTCCCGGGGCCGGGCTCAGATTTCAGATCGAAATCATTTCAAAAAAACCCAGGGTCCTGGTGACTCGCTGATATTCGCTATCCCCCGCCCCACCCCCACTGTCTGAAATAAAATAGAGAGAATGGGATGTCCGGGCCGGGCCTCACTGGAACTGGCGTGTGTTCGGCTCCAGTCCCAGTTCATTTTTTCTTCCAGATTCAGGGCGAGAGTCCGTGACAGGGTAAAACTGGCGGAGATCCGCCGCTATCACAATTCAAACCCCAACACATGAGATTCACCAAATCAGCTGGAATAAAGTGTTTGTAAACTGCTGAACCCGTCTGGGAGGGGGTGTGTGGGGAGATCGAATCGGGTCTGGGACTGAAATGGAAGGAGGCGGATTGACTTGTTATAGAAGGGACTGTATTTAGGCAGGAATATTACTGACTGTTAATTGTAACGGGGTTTATTTAAAATTTCCGGGTTTCTGGAAATCCTTGAATATGAAGCCCGAGTCTGTCAGGGTTTGTGCGGAGCGCTGTGTTTCGGTTCTATTATCGATAAACGGTTTGAAATTGGCGGGTGGAGAAAGCTGGAGGTGGAGCTGGAAGATCAGAGGCTGCTCTCCGCTCTGTCCGTCACTCTGACTCTCCTCCCCTCTCTGTTTATCCTCTCACCCTGCCTCCTTCTCTCCCTGTTTAATATCTGTAAACAATTTTACAACACCAAGTTATAGTCCAGCAATTTTATTTTAAATTCACAAGCTTTCGGAGGCTTCCTCCTTCGTCAGGTGAACGGTGTGAAAATGAAATCCTCGAAATGAAATCGCATTTATAATTCACAGAACAATGCTTGGTGAGTACAGACAGTTTTTTCAACTGCCCGTTGCCAAGGCAATCAGTGTGCAGACAGACAGGTGTTACCTGCCAGGTCTCACAGAATATACAAATCACCAAAAAAAACAACAAACAAAAAAAAAACAGAGATAGAGAGGTAGAAACATAGAAAAGACAGCAACTGACCCGTTATATTAAAAACAGATAACATTTGTTCGCTGGTGGGGTAACGTGTAGCGTGACATGAACCCAAGATCCCGGTTGAGGCCGTCCTCATGGGTGCGGAACTTGGCTATCAATTTCTGCTCGACGATTTTGCGTTGTCGTGTGTCTCGAAGGCCGCCTTGGAGTACGCTTACCCGAAGGTCGGTGGATGAATGTCCATGACTGCTGAAGTGTTCCCCGACTGGGAGGGAACCCTCCTGTTTGGCGATTGTTGCGCGGTGTCCGTTCATCCGTTGTCGCAGCGTCTGCATGGTCTCGCCAATGTACCATGCTCTGGGGCATCCTTTCCTGCAACGTATGAGGTAGACAACGTTGGCCGAGTCACAGGAGTATGAACCATGCACCTGGTGGGTGGTGTCCTCTCGTGTGATGGTGGTATCTGTGTCGATGATCTGGCATGTCTTGCAGAGGTTACCGTGGCAGGGTTGTGTGGAGTCATAGACGCTGTTCTCCTGAAAGCTGGGTAATTTGCTGCGAACGATGGTTTGTTTGAGGTTGGGTGGCTGTTTAAAGGCAAGTAGTGGAGGTGTGGGGATGGCCATAGCTAGGTGTTCGTCATCATTGATGACATGTTGAAGGCTGCCGAGAACATGGCGTAGTTTCTCCGCTCCGGGGAAGTACTGGACGACAAAGGGTACTCTGTTGGTTGCGTCCCGTGTTAGTCTCCTGAGGAGGTCTACGCGATTTTTCGCTGTGGCCCATCGGAACTGTCGATCGATGAGTCGAGCATCATATCCCGTTCTTACTAGGGCGTCTTTCAGCGTCTGTAGCTGTCCATCGCGTTCCTCCTCGTCTGAGCAGACCCTGTGTATTCGTAGGGCCTGTCCATAGGGGATGGCCTCTTTGACGTGGTTGGGGTGGAAGCTGGAAAAGTGGAACATCGTGAGGTTGTCCGTGGGCTTGCGGTAGAGTGAGGTGCTGAGGTGCCCGTCTTTGATGGAGATTCGTGTGTCCAAGAAAGAAACTGATTCTGAGGAGTAGTTCATGTTGAGCTTGATGGTGGGATGGAACTTGTTGATGTTATCGTGTAGTCTCTTTAGTGATTCCTCAACGTGGGTCCATAGAAAGAAAATGTCGTCGATGTATCTGGTGTACAGTGTTGGTTGGAGGTCCTGTGCAGTGAAGAAGTCCTGCTCGAACTTGTGCATGAAAATATTGGCGTGCGAATTTGGTCCCCATGGCAGTTCCGTGTGTTTGGATAAAGAACTAGTTATTGAAGGTGAAGACATTGTGATCCAGGATGAAGCGGATGAGTTGTAGGATGGCGTCTGGAGATTGGCTGTTGTTGGTGTTGAGTATTGATGCTCTCGCAGCGATGCCGTCATCGTGGGGTGTACTGGTGCAGAGTGCCGAGACGTCCATCGTGGTGAGAAGTGTTCCTGGTTCAACAGGCCCGTGGGTACTGAGTTTTTGTAGGAAGTCTGTAGTGTCGCGACAGAAGCTGGGGGTTCCCTGCACGATGGGTTTCAGGATGCCCTCGATGTATCCAGAGAGGTTCTCACACAGGGTTCCGTTGCCTGATACGATGGGACGTCCGGGTGTGTTGGCTTTGTGTATCTTTGGGAGGCAGTAGAAGTCTCCCACGCGGGGATTACGTGGGATGAGAGTGCGTAGGATGTTTTGAAGGTCTGGATCGAAGGTCTTGATCAGTTTGTTGAGCTGATGGGTGTGTTCTTTGGTCGGATCTGTGGAGAACTGTCTGTCGTGTTCCTGGTTGTCCAGTTGTCGGTGTGCTTATTTGCAATAGTCCGTTCTATTCTGTAAGACGATTTTCGCTGTTATTATCACTGGGCCCGCTCTCCAGCCCCGGGATGGGAGCCATTTCAAAGGCGCGTGCGTGCTTCCATTGAATTTTACCGTGTGCAGAGCGTTCGGTTTTCATCGAGGTGAAGAAACCCTTTCCTGTCCTTGTGTGTGAAGGTGAGGTGAGGACAAGAGGGTCTTCTCAAAATTCGAAACAAAAAGCGTTTGGAGATGCCGGGGATTGAACCCGAGACCTCATACATGCCAAGCATGCGCTCTTCCACTGAGCGACATCCCCTCAGTAAAACCGCTTCCACTTCAGAATAAAAAAGTGGGCTTTCCGCTCTGTCTCTCCCGGACAACGCGATGCCCAGTCGTCACACATGCTCACAATGTTCAACCTCTGCTTCAGTTCACGGGGTTTCTGCTCCTCTTTAATTTGAACTTCCCCAACAAAAGTCAGCGGAAATAAAAAAAAATACAATTGCCAATAGCCAGTGACGAAGTTGACATCCAACTTTTGAATCATAAAGTGAGATGGATGAATGACACAGCGTCAAACAAGAGGTGGGACTGCTCGCTCGACATTGCACCGTCACACATTCCAGTCAGTCGGCGGCGGCTAGGAGCTGAACTGCTGAGGCTGACCGTGAGATTTAGTGCTGCTCCGGGAAAATGTAATGCTTGTGGAGCCTCAGAAGTTGGAACTCGCTGGGCTCAGAAAGCGCGGTTCGCCTTTCCGTGCGTAATTCTGATGAAAAATATTTTTGGAGATGCCGGGGATTGAACCCGGGACCTCATACATGCAAAGCATGCGCTCTTCCACTGAGCTACATCCCCTCATGAAAATTGCTTCAAATTTAGAATAAAAAAGTGGGCTTTCCGGTCTGTCTCTCACGGACAACACGATGCCCAGTCGTTCCACGAGCTCACAATGTTCAACCTCTGCTTCAGTTCACGGGGTTTCTGCTCCTCTTTACTTCGAACTTTCCGAAAAAAAAGTCAGCGGAAATAAAAAAATACAATTGCCAATCGTCAGTGACGAGGCTGACATCCAACCTCTGAATCATAAAGTGAGATGGATGAATGACACAGCGTCAAACAAGAGTTGGGACTGCTCGCTCGACATTGCACCGTCACACATTCCGGTCAACCAGCGGCTGCTGTGAGCTGAGGGGCTGAGGGGACCGTGAGATGAAGTCCTGCTCCTGGACAATTTCATGCTTGTGGAGCCTCAGAAGTTGGAACTCGCTGCGCTCAGAAAGCGCGATTCGCCTTTCCGTGCGTAATTTTGATGAAAAATATTTTTGGAGATGCTGGCGATTAAACCCAGGACCTCACACATGCGAAGCATACGCTCTACCACTGAGCTACATCCCCCGATGAAATAAATAGGTACCAAAGCAATGAAGAACTTATTGTTCCCATTTTATGAGACCACCCATGGTGGGACTGCCAGATGATAGATTATTTCCAGTTTCAAAGATTGGGGAGGAGCAGGGAACAGGCGTTTCGACCACACAGAGGGAAGAATAGTCTGGATGTTAGGCGGCTCTTCATTTCCCAGAGAATAGTGAGTCTCTGGAATACATTGCCGGCTGGTCTGGTGGGTGCTGACACTTTGTATACTTGGCTTAAAATCATCTAGTTTTCTGCTCCAACCTGACAATTAAAGATGAAATTTGCGGACCTGATACAACTGTGGGTGAACGGAAGAAACCAGGCCTCGGCACTTAGTCTAATGAGAAAGGGGGAGTTGAGAAGAAAGGCTGGGAAAGTGGGGAGAGACTCCTTGAACCGTGCTGAAACCACCCTTACTATTTCAGGGAACATTTTTCGAACGCTCCCGTTATCAGTCACTTTGCTTACGGTTGGACGGGACTAGAAATCCTCAGACACATTGGGGCAGAGGCCGGCAAGAATATTTCGAGTCCCTGAGCTTCAGAGGAGGGCAAAGTGAGACACAGACAGCATTGAGGATAATTTCACTATAGACGGGTGCAGGACTTGCCCCAGGTGTGGTTTTGTGTTTAAAGATCACTTCACTGAAAACACCTTGACGATCTGGGGTTACAGACGGACATGATGGTCAGGAAAAGACCAGTTGGTTCATCAATCCTGCCCCACATGCCTGGAGCATCGTGACCAGACACATCCTACCGACACCACCCGCCCCACCCACCGGAAACATGTAATCTCCTGGGAGCCGCGACAAACTAGAAACAAATCCAGCGCCAATAAGGAGGGGAAATTCTGGGAAATTCCTCCCCGACTCCTTCGGGCGATCGAATCGAGTTCAGTGGATCACACTGACCATGTGTAGGTTTACTGTAAAACCACTCACCTTCTATATGATGCGATCTCTGCCTCAGTCAAGAACTGGTCCAGATCCATCCAGAAGGCAAAGAGAGAGTCAGCACCCACCACACCAGCCGGCAATGCATTCCAGAGACTCAGTACTCTCTGGGAAAAGAAGAACCGCCTCACATCCAGACTATTCCTACCTCTGTGTCGTCTGAACGCCTGTCCGCTGCTGCTCCCCCATCTGTGAAACTGGGAATAATCTATTTCTTCACTCAGAGGGTGGTGAACCTGTGGAATTCTCAACGACAGAAGGCTGCGGAGTCCAAGTCATTGAATATATTTAAGAAGGACAGATTTCCACACACAGAAGGCATCAAAGAGTATGGAGAGAGAGCGGGAATGTGGTATTGAGATGGAGGATCAGCCATGATCATATATAACGGCGGAGCAGGCTCGAAGGGCCGAATGTCCGACTCGTGATCCTATTTTCTCTGTTATTATTACTGGGCCCGCTCTCTAGCCCCGGGATGGGAGCCATTTCAATGGCGCGTGCGTGCTTCCATTGAATTTTATCGTGTGCAGAGCGTTCGGTTTTTCTCGAGGTGAAGAACCCCTTTCCTGTCCTTGTGTGTGAAGGTGAGGTGAGGACAAGAGGGTCTTTTCAAAATTCGAAACATGAAGCGTTTGGAGATGCCGGGGATTGAACCCGGGACCTCATACATGCAAAGCATGCGCTCTTCCACTGAGCTACATCCCCAACGGCCACGATTCTCCAAGTTAGAATAAAAAGTGGGCTTTCCGCTCTGTCTCTCCCGGACAACGCGATGCCCAGTCGTTCCACGTGCTCACATCGTTCAACCTCTGCTTCAGTTCACGGGGTTTCTCCTCCTCTTTACTTTGAACTTTCCAAAAAAAAGTCAGCGGAAATAAAAAAAATACAATTGCCACTACTCAGTGACGAGGTTGACATCCAACCTCTGAATCATAAAGTGAGATGGATGAATGACACAGTGTCAAAGAAGAGCTCGGGCTGCTCGCTCGACATTGCACTGTCACATCTTCCGGTCAGTCGGCGGCGGCTATGAGCTGAGCTGCTGAAGGGACCGTGAGATGAAGTCTTGCTCCGAGACAATTTTATGCTTGTGGAGCCTCAGAAGTTGGAACTCGCTGCGCTCAGAAAGCGCGATTCGCCTCTCCGTGCGGAATTCTGATCAAAAATATTTTTGGTGATTTTGGGGATTGAACCCAGGACCTCATACAGGCGAAGCATGCGCTCTACCACTGAGCGACATCCCCAGATAAAGAAAATAGCTACCCACGGAAAGAAGAACTGATTGTCCTCATTTTATGAGACCACCCAAGGTGGGTCTGCCACGTGATGGATTATTTCCAGTTTCAAAGATTGGGGAGGAGCAGGAAACAGACGTTTCGACTGCACAGAGGTTAGAAGAGTCTGGATGTTAGGCTGTTCTTCATTTCCCAGAGAGTAGTGAGTCTCTGGAATGCATTGCCGGCTGGTGTGGTGGGTGCTGACACTTTGGCTTAATATCGTCTAGTTTTCTGCTGCAACCAGACAATTAAAGATGAAGTATGCGGACCTGATACAACTGTGGGTGAACGGAAGAAACCAGGCCTCGGCACTTAGTCTAATGAGAAAGGGGGAGTTGAGAAGAAAGGCTGGGAAAGTGGGGAGAGACTCCTTGAACTGTGCTGTCACCATCCTCCCGATTTCAGGGCACATTTTTCGAACGCTCCCGTTATCAGTCACTTTGCTTACGGTTGGACGGGACTAGAAATGCTCAGGCACATTGTAGCAGAGGCCGGCAAGAATATTTCGATGCCTCCAGCTTCAGAGGAGGGCAAGGTAAGGCATGGACAGCATTGAGTCTCATTTCACTATCAAGGGCCAGGTGTGAGTTTGTGTTTAAAGATCACTTCACAAAAAACACCTTAACGAGCTGAGGTTACTGACGGTCATGATGGTCAGGAAAAGACCAGTTGGTTCATCAATCCTGTCCCACATGCCCGGAGCATCGTGACTGGACACTTCCTACCGACACCACCCGCCCCATCCACCGGAAACATGTAATCTCCTGGGAGCGATTACAAACCAGAAAAAAATACAGGGTCAATTTCTGGAAAATTCCTCCCCGACATCTTCAGGCGATCGAAACCAGTCCAGGACATGACAGTGACCATGTGTAGGTTAACTGTAAAACCACTCACCTTCTGCATGATGCGATCTCTGACCCAGTCAAGAACCGATCCAGATCCCTCGAGAAGGCAGAGAGAGAGAGTCTGCACAGACCAAACCGGCTAGCAATGCATTCCAGAGACTCACTGCTCTCTGGGAAATGAAGAACCTCCAAACATCCAGCCTATTCTCACCTCTGTGTATTCTAAACGCATTTCCGCTGAACTCCAGCCTCTGAATCATAAAGTGAGTTGTATGAATGACAGAGCGTCAAACAGGACCGAGAACTCGGATTGCTCGCTCGACATTGCACCGTCACACATTCCGGTCAGTCGGAAGCTGCTATGAGCTGAGCTGCTGAGGTGACCGTGAGATGACGTCCTGCTCCAGGCCAAATTAATGCTGTGGAGCCTCAGAAGATTCATCTTTCCGTGGGCGGCGGGTGGGACAGGGGGAAGAGACTCCTTGGTGTAAGATGAGGCATTTTCAGCAAATAGAGCGCACATTTAGATTAAGAGTTTTCAAAATATAAACCATAGAAACCACTCACGTTTACATTCGGCATCTTAATGCATAATCAACACCCGCTTATAAACATAATATCTCTGGGAATTGAAGGATTGTCGCTGAGGATCATGAAATGGCCGAGTTAAAACTTACCCAGAATGCAGAAGGTCAGACTGAGCGAGGTGATGCTGGAAACTGCTTTTTTGCAGGGTTCAAACATTTTGCAGAAGATAACAGGCGACATTGTGAATGTGTTGCGACTATGTTGAGAATATATAGACCTTGGGTGTGTCGAGATATTGGGGTCTTGTGTCCGCACAGACCATGAGCATTTCTGATAGGAATGTGAATAACAAATAAAGATCAGGGAGAGTTTGCATGAAATGATTGGTGTAAACAATTCTAGTTTTACATTTGAATTTATAGATGGACAGGCCGACGAGAGAGAGAGGGAGAGAGACGGATAAGCAGCCACCCGAGGGTTACAGCTTCTATCCAAAGCAAGACTAACAGTTAGTACCGTGTCCTTCTTATTAATACTATGGCCTTAAACATTGTGTGTGTTGATACTTGTTTATATCCAATAAAGGATTAATCGCAACCTATTGGTGTCGAGTCTGAATCGATCTTATAAACTGGCCACTGCAGCATCGGACCTTGACATGAGATAATGTGGATTGAGTGAAACTAAGTGCCTCGGACGGACAAGGTGCTAAACCCAGTCCGTTAAGTTTGGAAAACCGTTTCGGCGGGAGCATGAGTTTTCCTTCCAATACTAACAGTAACAATGGGAACTATCAGGGAAGCTTTTTTAAAAAAAGAATCTGAGCGTCGTGATGGGCAGAGAAGTCTGTTAAGAATTGTCCATGATGTGGAGATGCTGGTGATGGACTGGAGTGGACAAATGTAAGGAATCTTACAACACAAGGTTATAGTTCAACAGTTTTATTTGAAAATCGCAAGCTTTCGGAGGCTTTCTCCTTCGTCAGGTGGAGAAAGCCTCCGAAAGCTTGTGATTTTCAAATAAAACTGTTGGACTATAACCTGGTGTTGTAAGATTCCTAAGAATTGTCCGAGAGCTAACATATGAGGAGTGGTTGAGTAGATTGGGACTCTACTCATTGGAGTTCAGAAGAATGAGAGGCGATCTTATTGAAACATATAAGATTGTGAAGGGTCTTGATCGGGTGGATGCAGTAAGGATGTTCCCAAGGATGGATGAAACTAGAACTAGGGGGCATAATCTTAGAATAAGGGGCTGCTCTTTCAAAACTGAGATGAGGAGAAACTTCTTCACTCAGAGGGTAGTAGGTCTGTGGAATTTGCTGCCCCAGGAAGCTGTGGAAGCTACATCATTGAATAAATTTAAAACAGAAATAGAGTTTCCTTGAAATAAAGGGAATTAGGGGTTACGGGGAGCGGGCAGGAAATTGGACATGAATTTAGATTTGAGGTTAGGATCAGATCAGCCATGATCTTATTGAATGGCGGAGCAGGCTCGAGGGGCCGATTGGCCTACTCCTGCTCCTATTTCTTATGTTCTTATGTTATCCTCAACACCTCAGTAACACAGGACGCCGTGCTCTACGGGCAGTTCCCCGGGATGCACACCGAGATAGATATCAACTGCTGCTGGAAGACCATCAACTCGGTGATGGAGGCTCTTTTGTCTGCCAGAAACCTGCTGGTCTTCCAGCTGACGGAGCTGTCCACACCGAGTGTTGCCGACTGGCACACTCCAAGGTCCAGGGTTATGTGCTGATGGACGCACTGAAGTGAGTTGCAGCCTACACAAAGGCTTTATGAGTAAAGGCCACTGTGTAAGGCCATTTCACCTTGTATTGTACAGAATGTACTCGAAGATATGGACAGTGTTTTGAATTGAGGTAATGAGGTCATAGTGTGCACGATCTGTATTGTTTTGAAAGGTAATTGTGACATTTACATTGAAATGTGTGTATCCTTAAATTTTATGAAATAACTAGATTTTGAAATTTTAATGAAGTATTGGAGCACAGATACACATATCATTAAAAGTAGCGACGCAGGTTAAAAAGGCAAATCAAGCTGTGGGGTACAATTCTAGAGGGATAGCATTGATAAGCAAAGAAGTTGTGCTGAACTTGTGTGGAGCCTTGGCTAGGCCACAATTGGAGTATTGTGTACAGTTCTGGTCTCCATATTACAGGAAGGATATAGATGCATTGGAGCCGGTGCAAAAAAGATTCCCAAGGATGATACCAGAACTGAGAGGCTATCCTGATCAGGAAAGGATGAACACGCTGGGACTCTTTCCTCAGATCGTGATAAGGTTTGGTAGTGTAGACAAAATGTTTCCTCTTGTGAGGGAGGCCAAAATTAGAGTTCATAAATATAAGGGAAGTCTCCCCAAAGCCTTTCCACCATCTACAAGGCACAAGTCAGGAGTGTGATGGAATACTCTCCACTTGCCTGGATGAGTGCAGCTCCAACAACACTCAAGAAGCTCGACACCATCCAAGATGAAGCAGCCCGCTTGATTGGCACCCCATCCACCACCCTAAACATTCACTCCCTTCACCACCGGCGCACAGTGACTGCAGTGTGTACCATCCACAGGATGCACTGCAGCAACTCGCCAAGGCTTCTTCGACAGCACCTCCCAAACCCGCGACCTGTACCACCTAGAAGGACAAGAGCAGAAGGCGCATGGGAACATCACCACCTGCACGTTTCCCTCCAAGTCACACACCATCCCGACTTGGAAATATATCGCCGTTCCGTCATCGTCGCTGGGTCAAAATCCTGGAACTCCCTTCCTAACAGCACTGTGGGAGAACCTTCACCACACGGACTGCAGCGGTTCAAGAAGGCGGCTCACCACCACCTTCTCAAGGGCAATTACGGATGGGCAATAAATGCCGGCCTTGCCAGCGACGCCCACATCCCATGAACGAATAAATTTAAAAAAATCGAATCAGGGAATTCAGGAGAAACTTCTTTATCCAAAGAGTGGCAAGAATGTGGAATACGCTGTTACAGGGAGTGGTTGAGGCAAATAACGTAGATGCATTAAAGGGGAAGCTAAATAAGCACAAGAGGGAGAAAGGAATAAGGTATCCTGACAGGGTTAGATGAAGTAGGGAGGGAGGAGGCTCGTGTGGAGCATGAAGGCTGGCATAAACCAATTGGGCCGAATGGCCTGTTTCTGTGCTGTAGTTTCTATGTAACTCAATATATTATTTTGAGGTTGGTGGAAGAGCAGAGGGACCTGGGGGCGTGTATTCACAAATCTTTGAAAGTGGCAGGACAAGTTGATAAGGCGCTTAAGAAAGTGGATGGGATACATGGGTTTGTAAATAGTGGCATTGAATACACAAATAGGGAAGTCATGTTAAATCTTTACCAAAGACTGGTTAGGCCTCAGCTGGAGTATTGTGTACAACACTGCGCACCACAGTTTAAGAAGGATGTCAAGGCCTTGGAGAGGGTACAAAGGAGATTTACCAGGGTGATGCCAGGGATGAGTGACTTCAGTTATGTGGAGGGATTGGAGAAGCTGGGATTGTTCTCCTTAGATCAGGGAAGGTTAAGGGGAGACCTAATAGAGGTGTTCAAATTAATGAGAGTTTTTTATAGAGCGAATAGTGAAAACTGTGTACTCTGGCAACTGGATTGGTAACCAGAGGTCATAGGTTTAAAATAATTGGCAAAACAACTAGAGGGGAAATGAGAAGGATATTTTTTTTGAACAGAGGTTGCGAAACACTGCCTGAAAGGATGGGGTCCCTTTTAGAGGCTGTCTTCGTGTCAGAGACTCAAAATCCCTATTTCAACTGGGAACCTGCAGGAACTGAGTGAAACGGGTTTGCTTTTGTACCTGGATTCAATGTACAATGTGGAGAAATCGATAATTTTTTAATGAATCGGCAGGAGTGAACATGATCAATACAATTATATGAAAACTGTAAATGAAGCCGCTCATTGTTGTTGGACCAGTCCTTTCTGAGCAGAGCTTTTAACTTTATTCCTGAGAGAGGTCTCATTAAGATAATGCCCTGGACTTTGAGATGTTTTTGATTTACCCACATCATCATTTACATCGGAGCCAAAGCTGCTGATGTAATGTGTTTGTTCAAATGACTGTAACGAATAGCAATGATCAGGGGTATGACCGTGTCAGTGGAGATTTACCCCCTGTATAAATCAGGGATCGCTATAATGAATCCACTCAGACTGCCTGCCGGAGCTGCGGTTTTCATGCCAACAGAAGTCACTGCTTCTCAAAGAAATGGGATATTCAGTAATGTATCCGATAGAATGCATTTATTATCCTGTTCTCGCAGCCATTGGAGTTCCAGGTAAGCCATTATCTCAGCTCTTAATGGTGTTAATCGATATTAACTCTGCTGCTGTACTTGGCATTCTTTTTTCTTCCATCATGTATTACACAGTGGACTGTTCTGTGCGAAGTGACTGCTCTTTTTTCTTGTAGCAGCTGCATGACAGATGTTACGATCTTGGATATCCAAACCTGGCATTGTTACTGGATTATTCTCTGTACTGAATGTATTGGAATCGGGTGTCTGGGCTAAGAGCTGGTATCAGGCCATCAGGAGCTGTTAACAGTTTCATGTTTTGGAACTAACCTGTCCTGGAATATTTTTTCATCAATGTGTTTTCAGTGATTGATAATGAGACAGCTCACGGTCTCAGTTTTACAAGGAGGCAGCGCAATGTCCTCCCTCCCCAATAACATGTTTCAGTTTAACTGGGATTTCAATGTATTTATTGGCTATCACAGTTATGAAATATTATTTCATTCTGTGTATATCTGACGCCGCATCAAATGTTTGGTTACTGAACTGTGTTTGCTGCTGATTCTTTCACATCTCATTCTCTGCTTCACTGAGGATGAATTCACTGTAAAATGCAATGTTTTGATGTTGTGTTGTATCAGTTTCCGTTTTATCTGTTGGAATCATGAGCCCTTCTATTTATCTTTAGATCTTCAGCAGCAGCGGTCGTTTTGGCGTTTCGTTAATTGAACAATGCCGCCATCTAACGCTGTACTTTTTAATTACAGTTATAGGAATTTAATTTATTTTGAATAAAATCTGGAAGAGGCATTCGACTCTGTTTATCCCATGCATTGTCGATGAAGTGAGCAGTGTAGGTGAACAGGTGGAGAACGGGATGATCTGTAGAAATATTAAACCGTTCACAGAGACTTAACCATTTATCAAACTGACATTAAGAACACGATCGTTGGAACATGGGGCTGGTGAAGAGAAAGCAGGCGCAGGATGTTAGGATTTACTCGGATGTGAAAAGCGGCTTTGAGAAATAGAGCAGAGAGAGTGCATACAATAATCACTCAAAAATAATGGTTGCACTTCGTAATTGGATTGTGTTACTGGGACCTATCGATTCGATTTCCTCGAACACTCTGCTGCAGTCTCTCCCTGTGAATCTCAGCCTCTCCTCCCACTGCACTGAATCCTCTGTCTCCTCACCCGTTTGCTTCAGTTGACCCGTTTTCCAAACCATATGCTGCTGACTCCCCTCCACCTCCTCCATGTCCTTTTTTTGTCACCCTCCCAATCTCACTCACTGCCTCCGTCTCCAGCTGCCTCTTCCAGTCCGATCCGAAATCTAAAACTCACCGTGGCGGATCTCGGTCTTTCCCGTTTTGTGCGAGCCCCTGTCGTCTCTCTCCGCCCAGAGCAACAAACCAGATGCATCTTCCCGTGTCCCTTCTCGACCATGGATCACTTTCCCTTCTGTCTGGAACGCAAAACCGGATGTAATCGGCACATGAAGCCACTTTTCCCTTTCCCGCTGGAACTGCGCCCTCACTCGGCTCTTCCAGGTAATGCGATGCTCACTTTATTTACTTCCTGTATCAATTTCCCAATTGATTACTGACATTTGTGTTTAAAAACAATTCTCTGCCCGAAAGCCCTGCCCAGGTCTGTTAACCAGTTTCCAACATTTGATGCAGCAACAAAGCTGGAAATTTCACCCCAGATCCTTTCAAACTGCACCTTTGTCTCCAGGTCTGATCAGTAATTTCTCTCCTTCCTTTTCTCTCTCTTACAGTTAACTTGGTGGCGATTGTGATCCTGTCCCGAGGAAAGTGCGGACTCTCCAAATGTATCACTCGCTACCTGGTGGGAATGGCGGCGGCCGATCTCCTGGTCGTTATCACCGATGTCATAATGAAGCGCATTGCTGATATTTATTTCCCAGTTTCATTTTTGACCATTACCCCCGTGTGCCGTCTCATTGTCATCCTGAGTGTAGCAGCCACAGCGGCCTCTGTCTGGTTCACAGTGATTTTCACCTTTGATCGATTTGTGGCCATTTGTTGTCAGAAGCTGAAAACAAAATATTGCACCGAGAAAACGGCGGCTGCTTTTATCGCGGTGGTGAGTGCGCTGAGCTGTTTACTGAACATTCCCTGGTACTTTGTATTTGGTCCGGAATATATAATGGACAATGTACCCCGGGGTTGTGTCTGGAAAACGGCCTTTTTTACTTCACCCGCATGGGAAGCCTTTGACTTGTTTAATCTTGTGTTAATGCCTTGTCTCCCATTCATTCTGATATTGCTGTTCAATGTTCTCACCGCCAGGCACATTTTATCGGCCAGTAGAGTCCGCAGGGGACTCCGGGGCCGCAGCAATGGAGAGAATCACAAGGATCCAGAGATGGAGAACAGAAGGAAATCCATCATTTTACTCTTCAGTATATCAGGCAGTTTTATATTGTTATGGAGCACATTCATTTTTTATTTTATCTCTCTGCGTATAACAAACGCCCAGTACTATCCGGCCAGTGACATTGAGTCAGTCGGATTCATGCTTCAACTTCTCAGTTCCTGCACCAACACGTGTATTTATGCTGTGACCCAGACTAAATTCAGAGAGGAGCTGAAGAACGGGGTGAAATACCCACTGAATCTAATTGTTAGATTAGTTAAATCATAGAAACGTCTGAAGATTAATTGGAGTAGATTTTCCGGTTTGGCAGTGGAGTAGATGGGCGGTAGCGGATCGGGCGCCCGTTATTCACCGCGCCTGATTGTACTATCCATTGACATCAATAAGTTCACTGATATCAATCCAATACTTCAAATGAATTTGTAAATACCAGACAGGAATTATATTTTAGCCGACAAATGTGGTGTTGTGAAATGATGCAAGATGCGAGTCTAACATGAAACGCTTTGCTGTTATTAGTCTGGAAATAATATCGTTTCAATATTAAATGTTTAATCCTGAAATGAATAAAATCAAATCCTCCTTTTCGGTTGATGATTATTTCCCATCACACACACTGCCCGGTGGGATGGACTGAGGGTGAGCTGTCAGGGTCAGACAGCGTCCTGTTCATTGGGACATTTGTTTTGACCAGAACAGAATAATAATGGACCAACACCCGGACCGTTACTAACCGGTAAAATATTAATGTAATTTCAAACTCCAGTGGGGAGTTCCGGAGATCGTTTCCTCTCTGAGCTGCTGTGCAGCAATGTTTACTCACTGGAACTGGTTCCGGAATCGCAGATCAATTTCCTTGGTGTCATCCCAGACGCATGGTCCCGGTCTGTGAACCAGGATAAAGTCAAGGTTATCACGTCCTTAGCACGGCCCACAGATGAGACCTCCCTGCACTTTTTTTCTGGGTATGACAGGTTGTGTGGGGATTTTATCTCTGACTAAATGGAAATTGCCGCTCCCCTGTATGGGCTACTTCGAGCGGAAGTTGAACGGCAGTGACAGAGAGCCACTCCAACATCATCCCCACCCTTAATTCTAGACTTCTTATTGGTCCGATGCTTGCCGCCCCCATTATACAAAGGACTGTGCCCTTGATCCCCGTTCCCGATCTGCGAGTTCCGTCGCCATGCTTGGGTGGGTCCATCATGCTGAGACCAATCCCATTAATTTTACATCGACTCCTTTCCAGGGAGCTGAGCTAAACTACACAGAATGAGCAAGGCAGGTACTTCCAATGTATTGCGCCCTCTCTAATTCCCTCCACATCATTGGAGTTCAGAAG
This sequence comes from Heptranchias perlo, assembly GCF_035084215.1. NCBI lineage: Eukaryota > Metazoa > Chordata > Chondrichthyes > Hexanchiformes > Hexanchidae > Heptranchias > Heptranchias perlo. The sequence goes on along the minus strand of NW_027139729.1, from coordinate 2,441,222 downwards.
ATTAAGGTTTACACCCATCATAGTCCAGGGCTCTTCCAAACAAAAGGCCGAATTAAAGAGGGAAATGTGTCCAGTGCCAGAATCACTGATTGGCCCGAATCACTGATTGGCCGCCTTGTCCACCGAGACCCTCGAGTTCCCACCAGCAGAAGATGTTCGGAGAATTTTTACTGACCCGGATCAACAAAGGTTTAAATCTCATAGAAAGTAGTCAGATTCTAAATTTGAGCCAAGATAGTTATATAAAGGGGTGGTTCAAGGGAACTTCAGATGAGTGTAAATTGAAACGCTGCAGCTCTGTCTGTTACAACCGCAAGCCGTGTAATCAAATGGAGTAAGTTTGGGGTTTGATACCAAAGGTAGTGACAGTCCCCACACTGAGAAGGTTGTGTCTGGCCACGCTGGCCGAGCAGATGCAGGACGTCCCGCCCAGTTGGCCCGTACCCCACCACCTTTGGAAAAGTTCTTGAAGGGGAACCCTTTCCATCATAAGGCCGTCAGACAGTGGACGGCAGGGAATGTTCTGAGGCTCCTGCAGGGAAATGAGAGGATGGATCCAATCGGGAAGTTCCCCCAAAAGGCGGGCGAAACCATTTAGTGGAACGTCACGTCACCGGAACTGACTAACAGGCACCAGAATGTAGCTTGGATGATGGTGAAAAGGGCCATCCCAATACAGTCTTTCCTGCGCACAGCATCTCATCACTACCGTGGACTGCACTCGAGGCTGCAGCAGAGACAAGGCCATCGTCCATCTCCTGGTGGACTTTCCCTTGGCGCAGAAGGTGTGGAGAGAGATGCGTTGGTATCTGTCCCAGTTCATTCCCAACAGATCGGTAACACAGGACCCTGTGCCCTATGAGTAGTTCCCCAGGACGCACACCAAAACAGATATCAACTGCTGCTGGAAGACCATCAACTCGGTGAAGGAGGCCCTTTTGTCGGCCCGAAACTTGCTGGTCTTCCAACTGCAGGAGCTATCCACGACCGAGTGTTGCCGACTGGCACACTCCAAGGTCCAGGAGTACAAGCTGTGGGACGCACTGAGGCAAGCTCCGGCTTAAACAAAGGCTCTATGGGGAAAGGCCACTGTGTAAGGCGATTTCACCTTGTATTGTACAGCACGTATTTGAAGATATGTATTGTGTTTCGGATTGTAATGGTGAGATCGTAGTGTGTACGATCTGTATTGTATTGTGTTGAATTGTAATAATGGAATGGTAGTGTGTATGATCTGTATTGTATTGTATTGTTTTGAATTGTAATGATGGAATGGTAGTGTGTCTGATCTGTATTGTATTGTTTTGAATTGTAACTGTGATATTTACATTGAACTGTGTGGATCCATAAATTTTATGCAATAAAGACTATTTTGAAATATCAAAAAAAAACTGTCTCACCGTGGCTGTTTTTACTGGACAGTGAACAGTGGAAATACAGACGGACAGTACAGATGTGGGGAGTTATACAAAGAGCATCTATTGCAGGCATCAGGTGAGAAATAGGAGTATTTTCTTAATGGTGAAAATCTAGTGACCGTAGAAGAGTAAAGGGATTTGGGTGGCCAGGTACAACAATCACTAAAAACTAGTGCACATGTTCAAAAAAAAATTAAAGATCCCAATTTCTCGGCTGTCATATCCCAAAGTACCCGCTTTCAGGTGCTGAGCCAACTCTCTGGAATTTGCTGATACAATCAGGCCCCATTGCCTCCCTCGCTGGTGCATTCCATAAATCCAGCACCCTCTGCATTAAAAAAGTTACATTCAAACATTCTGCTCATACTATGCCCCAGGTGGAGACGACGAACAGTGGCGGGAGGGGCCAGACCATCAGCCTGATGTGAGTTTGGACATTTCTGCTTTTAATTGCGAATTTTACATTTAAAGTTTTTTCCTTTTTTTGTTCAATTCTATTTTGATTTCATTCTTGCACGTTTTGCATTTTTAAACAAATTCTGTGCGCAGTGAGTGTTGACTCCGGGTCCTTTGATTGACAGCTCTCCCCTCCCCCCATGCTCCTGGGCTGACTCCTCCCATCACGTGACACGCTGCGGCGTCACTCACATTTGCGCGCTGAGGTCACAACGCGTACGTGCCGCACCGGCCCCAGGGACGCCGCGCATGCTCCGCGCTGTCCCTGTGCCGCGTTCCCTTAGCAACAGGCCGACGCCGGGAGGATGACGATGCGGTCCTCGGGCGGGCGGTGCTGTGGGCGGGGGCGAGGCCGACAGAGGGAGGGCCCGCACCCGGGAGTGGCCTGAGAGGGGAGGGGGAGACCGCCGGAGTTCTTCGGGGCCTCCTGCGGGCCCCTTGAATCTACACTCTGGCAGCGGCCGGTGTCGAGCTGGGCTCGGGGGGGAGTCACTCTCCCGCCTCCCCGTCAAACGGGCCGTGGGTCGGAGCCCAAAAGTGAGCGAGAATCAAACAGCACAGAGAGAGGCCGCTCGGCCCATCGCGCCTGTGCCGGCCCTGTGAAAGAGCGATCCCATTAGTCCCACTCCCCCCTGCTCTTTCCCCACAGTCCCGCAAATTTCCGCCCTTCAAGGATTGACCCGATTCCCTTTTGAAAGTTATTATTGAATCTGCTCCCACCGCCCTTTCAGGCAGTGAATTCCAGATCGGAACAACTCGCTGCCAAAAAACATTCTCCTCATCTCCCTCTGGCTCTTTTCCCAATTCCCTTCAATCTGTGTCCTCTGGATACCGACCCTCCCGCCAGTGGCAACAGTTTCTCCCCATCGACTCCATCAAAACCCCTCCTCATTTTCAACCCCTCTATTAAATCTCCCCTTAACCGTCTCCGCTTTCAGGGGAACAATCCCAGCTCCTCCAGTCTCTCCCGGTAACTGATGTCCCTCATCCACGGTACCATTCTGGAAAACGCCCCTGAACCTTCTCTGCTCCAAAGAGAGTAATCGCAGCTTCTCTATTCTCTCCGCATAATTATTATCATTTATTAAGTGGGTGGTGCTGGGTATCTGGAAGCTGTAATTCGGTGAGTAGAAAGCAGTGGGAGGATAAGTCTGCAGATTGATTTTGGGAGATGGAGAAGACGGCGATCGTGGCCTCAGACAAGGGAGGGAGGTGGTCTTTGAAACCTTCACGTACTCTGTTGTAAGATGTGTGTGTGTCTTCTTCCAGCAGTTCCCATTTGCACCTGTGCCCTGACTGGCGGATTCTGCGAACTCGCTGGGCAGTGAACGGTAAGTTTCTGTTCGTGTGTTACTGCATTGGCTCCCGATCCGGCAACGTTTCGATTTTAAAATCCTCATCCTCGTGTTCAAATCCCTCCATGGTTCTCGCCCCCTCCCTGTCTCTGTAACCTCTTCCAACCGATTTAATCTTCACCGACAACCGCATGTCACTCCATCCTATCATGGATTCCACCCCACCCATTTATCTCCACCACAGCCCATGTATACTGGAAGAACAGTCAGTCCTGTTAGACACAGATTCAGTGCTGGGACACTCAGCCCTGTTTTACACACAGCCAATGCTGGGACACTCAGTCCTGTTACATACACCGTCAGTGCTGGGACACTCAGTCATGTTATGTTCACAGTCAGTGCTGGCACATTCAGTCCCGTTATATATATATATATATATATATATATATATATGGTCAGTGCTGGGACACTCAGTCCTGTTACGTACACCGTCAGTGCTGGGAGACTCAGTCCTGTTACATACACCGTCAGTGCTGGGACACTCAGTCCTGTTACATACACCGTCAGTGCTGGGACACTCAGTCCTGTTGTGTACACAGTCAGTGCTGGGACTCTCAGTCTTGTTACACACAATCGGATAAATAAATAACTGCAACAAAGAATGAAATCTCCAGGACCTGATGGTTTCTACCCCAGGGTATTAAAGGAAACCGGTGGGGAAATTGCAGATGCATCAGTCATAATTTCCAAAGCTCTCCAGACTGAGGAATTGTGCCTTTGGAGATGAAAATTGAAAACCTCACTCCGTTATTTAAGAAAGGCGGGAGGAACAAACCTGGAAAATACAGACCTGTCAGTTTAAGGTCAGTTGTGGGGAAGTTAATGGAATCTATCATCAGAGACAAAATGATTGAGCACTTGAACAAGTCTGAGCTGATTCAAGAGTGTCACCATAGATTTAAGAAGTGCAGGTCATCTTTGACTAATCCAGTTGGATTTTTTGAGGTAACTAACAAGGTGGACAGGGGGGTGTCTATGGATGTTGTCTGTATGGACATCCAGAAGGCATTTGATAACGTTCTGCGCAATAGATTAATAGAATAAATAAAAGTGCACAGAATTGAAAGTGACCTTGTGACTTGTGTTGGAATTGGTTGGGAGGTCGGAGAAGGGAGCAGGGACAAAGGGAACGTTCGTTGAATGGCGGGATGTGAGAAGTGTTGTCCTCAGGGATCTGTATTGGGGCCTCAGCTAATCACCATATTTATCAATAACTTGGATGAAGGAATAGAGAGTTGTAGGTCCAAGTTTCCAGGTGACACTAAGTTAGGAGGCACAGGAAGTGGTGTAGATGAGAGCAGGAAGTTACAAAGAGACAGTTTAAGTGAATGGACAAACTGTGGCAGGTGGAGTTTAATGTGGGGAAGTGTGAGATCATTCACTTTGGATGCAAGAAGGAAACATTGGAGTATTTTCTTAAACTGAGAGACTGGGAACGGTGGAGGAGCAAAGGGATTTGGGTGTCCATGTACACAAATCACTAAAAGCTAGTGCACAGATTTAAAAAATCACAGACTAATGGAATGTTGGCCTTTATCTCGAGGGCTGGAATACAAAGGGGAGGAAGTGATGCTTCAGTTCCACAGACTCTTGGTCAGAGCCCATCTGGAGTACTGATCCTCACCAAGGATATATTGGCCTTGGAGGGGGGACAGTGCAGATTCACCAGAATGATACTCGGGCTTGAATGGTTCAATTATGAGGACCGGTTGCATAAATCTGGTTTGCATTCCCTTGAGTTTAGAAGGTTGAGGGGTGATCTGAACCAGATTTTTAAAATTATAAAGGGATTCGATAGGGTAGAAATAGAAACTATTTTCTCTGGTGGCGAATCCAGAACAAGAGGTCATAAACTTAAATTTAGAGCTAGGGCGTCTTGGAGTGAAATCAGGAATCTCTTTTTCACACAAGGGTAGTGGAAATCTGCTCAGGCTGATTGAAGTGGACCCTGTGATATAAAAGAATTTTCTGTCCTGTCAGCCTTGGACATCTTGTAGATCCATCTTTTAAAAAGGTGGAGGAACTCAGTTCAAAGATGGATTCCACTCACTTCATCACAAGTCCTCAATCACCTTGTCTTATCATCGAGATATCAAGGACTAGAAAAACTGTGTTTAAAAGAAAGCTGATTTATTTGACACTTGTACAGAATTCTAATACTGCAGTCCAGTGAAATGGATTATTAACATCAGAAACAGCCCCCAACTGCCAGAATGAACACGGTTCAGTCCTTGATGTGATTAACAGCAGCAATAACAGCAGAATCCAACCCCTGCAGTCACATGTGAACTCGCTGGTGTATCAGCAGGCTGGATGACAGAGTAAATCCCTTCCCACACAATGAGCAGGTGAACGGCCTCTCCCCAGTGTGAATACGTTGGTGTCTCAGTAGATCCCTTGTTCTTTTAAAGTTCTTCTCAAAGACAGAACAGTCAAAGGGTCTCTTATCAGTGTGAACATGTTGATGTTCAATGAGGTAGGATGAACGAGTGAGTCCCTTCCCACACACGGAGCAGGTGAACGCCCTCTCCCCAGTGTGAGTACGTTGGTGTCTCAGTAGATCCTTTTTTCTTTTAAAGCTCTTCTCACAGTCAGAACATTTAAAAGGTCTCTTATCAGTGTGAACGAGTTGATGTGTCAGAAGGCTGGATGAATAAGTGAATCCCTTCCCACACACGGAGCAGGTGAACGGCCTCTCCCCAGTGTGAATTCGCTGGTGTCTCAGCCGGTGGGATGATCGAGTGAATCCCTTCCCACACACGGAGCAGGTGAACGGCCTCTCCCCAGTGTGAACTCGCTGGTGTATCAGTAGGCTGGATGACTGAGTGAATCCCTTCCCACACACGGAGCAGGTGAACGGCCTCTCCCCAGTGTGAGTGCGTTGGTGTGTCAGGAGATCACTTTTTCTTTTAAAGCTCTTCTCACAGACAGAACATTTGAAAAGTCTCTTATCAGTGTGAACAAGCTGATGTTCAATAAGGCTGGGTGACTGAGTGAATCCCTTCCCACACACGGAGCAGGTGAACGGCCTCTCCCCAGTGTGAACTCGCTGGTGTGTCAGCAGGTTGGATGACTGAGTGAATCCCTTCCCGCACTCATTGCAGGTGAACGGCCTCTCCCCAGTGTGAGTGCGTTGGAGTTTCAGCAGCTCATTTCTGCTTTTTAAACTCTTGTCACAGTCAAAATATTTAAAAGGTCTCTTCTCAGTATGAACAAGTTCATGTTCAATGAGGCTGGATGACAGAGTGAATCTCATCCCACACATGGAGCAGGTGAATAGCCTCTCCCCAGTGTGAACTCGCTGGTGCGTCAGCAGGTGGGATAACTGAGTGAATCCCTTCCCACACACGGAGCAGGTGAACGGCCTCTCCCCAGTGTGTCTGCGTCGATGAGTTTCCAGTTGGGATGGGTAATTGAATCCCTTCCCACAGTCCCCACATTTCCACGGTTTCTCCATCGTCCTTGTGTCTCTCCAGGTTGGACGATCAGGTGAAGCCTCGTCCACACACAGAACACGTGTACGGTTTCTCCCCGCTGTGAATGGTGCGATGTTTTTTCAGGTTGTGGAACTGGTTAAAGCTCTTTCCGCAATCAGTGCACTGGAGTTTACAGAAGTACTCACTGTGAATACAGAATAGAAATTCAGAACAGGCAATTCTAGTTTCTATGGAACATTCTTCCTGCTCATTCCCCCAGACAGTAAATCCCAGTCTCACACACTCACCCTCCTACCTCTGCTGAAACACAAACCGTCTGCACCATCTCCAACATTTGGGTTGGGTTGGAGGCCTTGAATCTGAGTTGGGAAATATAATTGGAGAAACATGATTCAATTTAGAAACTAAACTATTCAAAATCAAATGACATGGATTACTGTAATTAATATAGTCCTTTCACGCCTAGTGGGAAAGAAGTGATGTCTGGGCTGCGGATGAGTGTGCCCGGTTACACAGCTTGTCCCTCTCTCTCCGCTTCAAATTCGCTTTCTTTGGCTAACGGCCTCATTCACACATCCAACTGACTGAAACCCTTTAAAGCTCATCTGGATTCATCCTTTGTTTATTTACTTGACCCATTACCACCCTCCTTGCCTTGCAGCATCATCCCTTTTTTTTGCTTTATCACTCCTGCCCTCCACCCTATCACAGACCTGCCCTTTTGTTCTTTCCCTCCCCGCCCCCTCCTTCCCTGCCTCTCTACTTGCTTAAAAACTGTTAATTCTTTCACTTCTTCAAGTTCTGGCAAAACATTAACACTAATCTGAAACGTTAACTCTGTTTCATTCTCCGCGGATGCTGCCTGACTTGCTGAGGATTTCCAGCATTTTCTCTTTATGTTTCACATTTCCAGCATCCGCAGTATTTTGCTTTTGATTGGTAAACCTCGCCCTTTGACACACCACCACAGAAATATCGGCAAGAGGGTTTTACAATGGCGATAATCTTACCCAAAATGCCCCGCGCGGTAGAATACGTTCTATCTGAATTCGAAGGGGATCAGCGCGCAGGCGCGGGAAGGGCCCATGGCCAGAGCATGCGCGGTGCTGGTCGGAGACACTGAGCGGGGGCCGAGCGGAGTCTCAGCAACACCGAGTGCGGCTCAGAACCCGAATCAGAGCCGGGGGGCCCGGCGGACGGGCGGCCCGGGTGCCCTTAGCACCATTAAACCCCTCATCCAGCGCCTCCCTCGTCCCACCCGCCGCTTCCCGGTTTCTTCTCCTGTTTCCACCGAGTCCGACTCGCGACAAACTGCAGGACCGAAGCGCTCCCAGAATGCAGGGCGGGCCTGGGGAGCATGCGCAGTCTGATCGCGAAATCAGCGCCTTGGAGAGATAGAGGGTTTTCTAGGTCGCGGGGGATTGTGGGGCTTCCGGCCGCCATTAGTCACCGGGAGTCGGTCAGTGTTTTTTTGCCGGCGTCGCGCACAGAAGCGTTTCTCGAAATACGGACTGAGGAATTGAGGGTCGGTTTGCTGAACAGACACTGACCGTACAATGTGGAACAGTGTTTCACAAACATTTTTCCTCGTGACCCAGTGGAAGGAAAACACTTCCCCCAGGGACACAAAACAATAATATCTTCTGACTGGAGTTTTCATCAAATCCCAATAAAGGTCAGTCCATGCTCTTTACTTCATTTCAAGTAATAACTAAAATTAGACATCGACGTTACTTGAAAAACATTTGAAATATTGTGTAAATACAGTAAATAAGAGTTCAGGTTGAGTTTCACTTACTTAATGTGACGGATGGGTCTGCCTGTTGTTCATGATCTCGTTCCAATCTGGATCACAAGATGAAAGCGCTCCACGCATATCAGGTGCGCTGTTGTGTCGGTTTCTTTCTCTTGTTTTTAACGTTCTCAAAGTCGAAAATCCCAGTTCGCACATGTAAGTTGTTATGAACGGCAGCAACAACAGAACACTAATCTTACGCAACAGAGAATATTCTTTGAAAGCACTGATCGAAAAAAAGTGATAAACTAAATGACTTGTGGCGTGCTTTCAGTCTGCCATCACAGGTGAGTCGCACCAGCTCGTTTTCTTGCTCAAGCATCAAGTTTAGCTTCATTACCTATTCAGGATTTTCGAAAGCAAAAGGATCTTTCACCCAACGCTCTTCCATCAAATTTTCAAATCCCTCTGCAGGGAAGTAACGACTTAAATTGTCAGACAGAGCAGCGAGATGTAACTGTATGACACATTTCATTTCATTCCCTTTATCTTCATTGATGCTGTTCTTCTCAATGTGTTGTAACAGTGCTGGGAACATGGAATATATCGGGTGATTACTTTTCAGTGGGACTTGCTGCAGTTCTAATGAATTTTGGAATGCTTGTATCTGTTCACAGTGTCGAAACAAATCATTGCCTCTTCCTTGTAACTTCAAATTCAGATCGTTTAAAATTGAGAACATGTCAGCCAGGTAAGACAACTTCATTAACTAACTGTCATCGTAAAACAAATTTGCCAAGTTAGACTCTTTCTCTTCCAGAAAAATGTGAATCTCTTTCCTGAGGCCATGCACCCTTTTAAGCACCCTGCCACGTGACAGCCATCGTACTTCAGTGTGAAACAGTAAATGAGTAAGCTCAGCTCCCATTTCTGAGCATAACGCTTCAAAAAGCAGGTCAGTGAGCTTCCTTTATTTAAATTAACAATTTTCACTACTTCCTACAGGACTGCCATAAAATCAGGCGGAATACACCAAACCTTCACGGTGAATGAAACAATGATTCCAAGCAACATCATTACCAGCTGCCTCAGATATTCTTCTCACGACTCCGCTATTTCTACCTGTCATATTTGCTGCTCCATCACTTTTAACTCCTTTGCAATTAGCACAGTCCAATTTGTATTTTCCATCCACACAGTCATGCAGTGCTTCGAATATCTGTGCTCCTGTTGTATTTGTTGGTAAAGTTATACAACACAACAAAACCTCTGTAAAGTCATCTTGCCCGACATATCTCACAGAAACTAACAGAGTTGCACAATTTCAAATATCAGCACTCTCGTCAAGTTGGATTGCAAAATGCCCGGCTGACTGTAACCGAGTAATAAGCTTGGCTTCTAAATGCTCAGCAATAGAACATATTCGCCGAGACATTGTGTTATCACTGAGAGGAATGTTTCTCAATTTTTCAGCAGGCTTCTCGACGAAGATTGTACGCACCATATCCAGAGATACTGGAAGAATAAACTTTTCGCCAACTCTAAGGGCCATTTTCTCTTTTTCCACACGGTATGTGACCAAATATGACGCCACTTGTGCCTTATCATTCAGAGTAGTTGACCGACTAAGAACTTGTGCTGATAACTTTAATCCCTGTTTCTTCCTTTGAAAATATTCAAGCGGGTGATCAACGAGTTCCCCATGTTTTGTTTCTAAATGTCTTTTTAATTTTGAAGGTTTTAAACCCTTATTTACAAGCCCCGCGCTGCAAATAACACACTGGGGCTTTGGATCTTGGTTTGCGTTTGCACAACTGATGAAACCTCATTTCAAAAAAGCCTCACTATACTGCCTCATCCTCGATCTGGTAGGTGGTTCGGAGGTGGTTCAGACCCGGTCGAAATGGCAGAAGAGCGTCCATCATTAATTGAACTTTCTGATGCAGAAGAACTTTTTTCTCTTATTAAAAAACGATCCATTTTTGGGAATTAAAGTTTGATGATTAAGCCGCCCCCGACTCCTTTCCCCTTGATACTGAACTTAGACCAGCACCACACACCGTGGCTTTGGCGGCGAGGAAGAGCGTGTCCTGGTTGATGCTCGGAAACACTAAACATAACAGCAAGAGTATTCGACCGGAAAAAGGCCATCGCTCCACAGAATGAAATGAGTGACTGCCATCTGCCCAACGGAAATTACCTGTGAAATGACTGCCTGCCATCTGCCTAACCGGAAATTACCTGTGAAATGACTGCCTGCCGTTTGCCTAACGGAAATGACCTAATACCGATGTCAATGTAATCTTCAGTCCAACTTTCAACCATTCAATTTCACGCAATCGCAAGTTCTGACTACAAAACTGCCTTTGACATGTCATCTCCTTATGAAATAAATGTTTGCCCTTTCTCATTTGATGCCCAGTTTTGTTTCATTTGATTTTCCTGGGTTTGTATTGTGACCGTACCCATTTAATGGCAGTCAGCTGATATTGTCAATCGGGCTCAGCATTCTCTGGCGAGCAGCAACCGGCCTTATAAGCTCTGCTGATAACCTGATATCTGACGAATTTCCTTTCCATGTTTCATTATATTTATACTTTTCTATTTAGGGTAAAACGAGGGTGCACAAATTTAAAAACAAAGCAATTTGGCAACATACAGGTCTCCCCAGTAAACGCAAGATCACGCAGAAGGAATCCAATGGAACAAACCCCTTCTCATTCAATCCACTGGAAAAATTCTGAAAAGACCAAACCCTTTCCTATTCCGTCCCATTGCATCGAATCCCAAAGAGAAAAACTCCTTCTCATTCCAAGCCATTATAGAGAGTGCGGTGCCCAGAACTGAACACAGTGCTCTAAATGAGGACTAACCAGAGCTCTGTATAACTGTGACATAACTTCCACTCCTTTTTATTCCCGTTCCCTTGAGATAAAGATCATCTCCATTTTAACTTTTTTTTAGTGAATTAATAATCACTGTTAGTGATTTCTGTACTTGGATCCCCATATGCCTTGATTCCCCGAGAGTCCAAAAATCTATCGATCTCAGCTTTGAATATATTCAACGACTGAGCATCCACAGCCCTCTGGGGTTGAGAATTCCAAAGATTCACAACACTTTCAGTGAAGAAATTCTTCCTAATTTCGATCCTAAATGGCCGGTCCCTTATCTTGAGACGATGACCTCGAGTTCTTGATTCTCCAGCAGGGGAATCAGCCTCTCCTCACCTACCCTGTCAAACCGCCTAAGAATTTTATACGTTTCAATCCGATCACCTCTCATTCTTCTAAACTCCAGCGAATATATGCCAATTTTTCCTCATAGTACAATTGCAGCAAGATCTCTTTACTCTTAAATTCCAACACCCTTGCAATAAAGGCTAACATATCATTTGCCTTCCTCACTCTCATTAGACCCTTGGTAACTATTTATTTCCAGTATGTTTTTCCTCTGTTCCTTCTATAGGGAAAATAAATGAACGTTGAAAACATTTTGACACAATTACAGCGGTTTATATTTTGGAAACAATATCCAGCTGAACTGCATCAAATTGGATTCCAAACTTCTCGTTTCTGAAGGAAGTGAATTAATAAGAATAATTAATTGCGATGGCCGGGAATCGAACCCGGGTCAACTGCTTGGAAGGCAGCTATGCTCACCACTATACCACCATCGCTGACAATCAGTCAGAATTAATTAGTTCCTAAACATTAGACCCTGAAAAGACACTGCAGGCTGTTGGATTTTGTTCTTCATTTAAACTGGTTTCTGACGGATCCTTTCTCGCTCTGTTGCAGTTCCCGTTTCCGCCCAGTCGATGACGCCAACCCCCAATCAATGGAAATTACACAACAGCCAGTAATTCTTCACCTGATATCGGACTGAAGAGACAGTCGATACCTGCAATACTTGACCGGCTGGAAATACATTTTGCCGCAGCTCACATCAGCCATTGAGTAAAGTTAAATAATTATATTAAATCATTACAGAGACCTGACTGCCAGCTGGGCACGAATGGTAGCTTATTATTCAAGTCAAAAAGATCTTTAGAAAGGACAGGGAAATAGGGAAAGGAGGAGGAGCAGCAATATTACTAAAGGACAATATTACAGCAGTTCAAAGATAAAATATCAGTGAGGGTGAGCAGGCAGTGTAAACACTCTGAAAGACCCATCACAAGTGGCCCCACTGTACTCCTCCAGAATGTGTAAGAAGGGAGAGTGCGGGAGGATTTCTTTATTCTTTGTGAGATTGTGGAAATATCTGGAAGAGGAAAAACCGGCGGTAAAGCTCGGGCCAAGGCCAAGTTCGCTCATCCCGGGCCGGACTACAGTTCCGTCTTCACAGGCTCTTGCGAAAGGGAAACTGCACTGAACGTGTGGGTGCAGGAACCTCGGTCTATCTGGGTGGTTTGTTCGGGCATCTGACGGCTGAAATCCTCGAGCTGGCCGACAACGCGGCCCGCGATAACAAGAAGACCCGCATCATCCCCAGACACCTGCAGCTGGCCATCCGCAACGACGAGGAGCTTAACAAGCTGCTGGGACGGGTGACCATCGCTCAGGGCGGGGTGCTGCCTGATATCCAGGCCGAGCTGCTGCCGAAGAAAAGTGCTGGGAGCATTAAGAACAAGTGAAGCGGCCAAGATTTAATCAACTAACAGGACAAGGACAGGTCCAATCTTATTAAATCATTTGAATAAGTAACAGAAGGAATAGATAAGGGTAACCTGGTAGATGTAATACATTTGGATTTTCAGAATGCCTTATATAAGGTATCGCATTGTAGAATCATGGCAAAGTTCAGTGCACGTGGAGTCAGGGGACAGATAGCAGAATGGATAGCAAGCTGGCGACAAAACAGAAAACAGATAATAGGGGTCACGGGTAGCAGCTTGGAGTGGCAAAAAGTGGGAAGTGGTTTAACACAGGGATCAGTGCTGGGACGACTCCTGTTCACAATTAACATTAAAGATTTGGATTCGGGAATCGGAAGTACAATTTCAAAATTTGACGATGACACCAAATTGGGGGGTACAGTTAATACAAAGGAAGAATGTGTCAAAATGCAAGAGGACATTAATAAACTTACAGAATGAAGAATAAGGAGCTCACACACTGCTTGGAAAATAACAGTCTAAACAGGATAGAGGAGCAAAGGGATCGAGGGATACAGATACACAAATTACTGAAAGTCGCGACTAAAAGTAGCTTCGCCAGTGTTACCGTCTCACAAAGACACTCGCCCTGAATCTGTGAAAAGATAATAACCATAAACTGGGACTGAAGCCGAACACATCCCCAGTTACAGTGAGACCCGGCCCGGACATCTCATTCTCTCTGTTTTATATCAGACAGTATCCCACCTTCATGTCCAGCACAAGAGAGAGAGAGAGACAGTATCAGTCTTACACTTCCTATCTGTGTCCAAATCACGCTCAATAGCAGTATCCACCTTCATATACAGCACCAGAGAGAAAGAGGGAGGCAGACATGGTGAGAGAGACAGAGAGAGCAGTGAGGCAGAGTAACAGACAGACATAAACAGTAATAGTTCCAGACTGAGCGGTAAAGTTCCGTTTTATCCAGAAAGATCGCGTTGGAAAGACAGAAGATGCAGTCTCATCTCTCACTGATATTGTACGAGGGACAGACACATTATTAATCCCACACTCAGGGACAGTGCAGAGAATGACAAAAACAATGGGCCACATTTAATCCGCTCTTGCCTGTTGCAGCATGTGCAGTTTTGCGGCTCAGGGCTGTTCGATATTACTCTCAGTGACCGAGAGTATCACTCCGCTTAAATTAATCTGGGACTGTTGCTGTCAGATATTAATCCTACACGGTCCCAGCAAATACACCGACTCCCACTTTACTATCACGTTTCTCCAGGATTGGTTTGAGAAATCCTCCCTCCAGTTTAGGAGTCACACAGTGGAGAGGCCAAGAAAGAACAAGATTTTTTGGCTCGTTCCACAGCTGCTCACTTTATCGATGAAAGGCCCTTTACCATCAAAAGATGCCGAGAGAAACAGCAGGGATGGAAACATCGAGTTTAATAGTTAGAGATTGTAAAGTCAGTCTGGATTCCAGCGTTAGGCACTGGTGGAATCCCATCTGTTTCCCATTCTGGTGCCTGTTCCTGCACTGCCTGTGGACCCCATTCCCTCTGACCTTTCCCCCAGACCCACTTCCTTTGCTCAGACTCGGAAAAATTCCAATTGGGGAAAGTTTCCATCGATTTTTGTATTGGGAATTAAACCAGATATCTGCGCATGCGTGACTCAGCCCCGCCCCCAGCGCTGGTTGTTGGTGAGCAGAAGAGCGCATGCGCGCTGCCCTCCCCCAGCTCGGCCTGTGGGCGCCATTCCCTCAGTGAGCGGAAGAAGATGGTTTAAAACAGCCGGGAATGGAGAGATCACGGCCCCCGGGGGAAGGGAGCAAAGAGCAGCCTCGTTACAGCAGCTCATCGCTTCGGGACCGTGTCCGCAGATGGGCTCAGAGATCGGCATTGAGTCCGGGGGAAGGTCAGGGGGAGTCCGGGGGCTGTTTGTAAGAGGCGGAGTGGATCAGGAACTCGTCCCGGAACATGGAGTGAGCGGGGGAAGGGAGAGGTCATTCTCGGGCTGTGTGTGTCCAGGGTGTGTCCAGGGGAAGGGAGACAGAATGTGAAGAACCTGATATTTAAAATCATTGCTGCTTTCTCTCCCCAAATCAGTGGTGAATGTTCCTGGTTTAGTTCCAGTCTCACCCTGTTTATTGTTATTGGACAGTGAAGAATGGAAACAGAGCCGGACAGTAAGGATGTGGGGAGTTATACAAAGAGCATCTATTGCAGGCATCAGGTGATAATTATGAAGGACACATTTTAATGTTTAGTTTCGGTGGAACGGTTCGTCCCCTGGGAGAGGGGATTAGTAATTTGACCTGTGCAAATGTCCCTGCCCCATCGGGTAGTCCCATTCATGGACCAGTGGAGGGGTTGGGTTGTGTCTGGATGTCACGAAATTGTTGTAAAACAGCCCAACACACCTGGTGTGCAGAAGCTGAGTGCTGCAGTAGTGCAGTGGAGTCAGATACTGACACTGTTTATACGGCTTGGTTTCATAATGATTATTAACAGAGATATTAAATTGATCACTTTTGTATTTTCAAGACATACTTTTTCTTTCTACAGGCAAAACCTTGAAGGACCCAGAATAAATGTCATGTTTCCTCCATTCGAGGCACAAGGAACAGGTACATTATCACTCACAGAGCACAGAGACACAGACAGGTCATCAGTTCCTCAGTCTCAGACAGTAGAAGTAGTCAGTCCCACACTGATCCCAAGTACCACAGACACACTTTCAATTCAACAGTCAGAGGAGGAGAGGCACATATTGTTTCTATTTCACCCGAACTCAGTACAACTGCCAGGTAGATCCATAAATCCCAGTCCAATATCACACCCACCATCAGATTGAAAGGCACTGTGTCAATTTCACAATAGTGCAGCCAAAGCTATAAATTGAATAAATGATAGAACTGACACACGGTGCCCGATTGAAAGATACAACATTAGCCCCAATAATGTAAACCAAGATTCATCTCAAATAACGAGTAGAACTCACACACATTATGATATTAAAAGATGCAGTAGCCATCCCAATTCTGTAACGTGAGATACAAATTACAGACAAGTCCAAAACTCACATACAGTATCAGACTGAGAGATGCTGAGAGATAATATAACCTGAGAAACAAAATCAGATACCAGTTCAGGACTCACACATTTTATGAAACTGAAAGTTACAATTTCAATTCGATTGCACCCAGAGCAACACATTACATAGAAGTGCTAAAGCCTCGTACAGTGACACCCTGAAAGACACAGTATCAAATGCATTAGTGCAGACTGAGCTACACATTATACAGCAATCCAAAAATCTCTCACAGTATTAGACTGAAAGATACAGTATCAATTCCATTAGTGCAGACTGAACTACATATCACAGAGCAATCCAAAAATCTCATAGTGTGAAACTGAGATCCAGTATCAATTCCATTAGTGTTCGCTGTGATACAGGTTTAATATTGATACAAAAGGGCAGACAGCTTTTCTCATTAAAACCTGTAGCAAGTAATTCTAATGTGCAAAATATTTACAAAATTAACTCCGATGGGGAATACTATTTATAGGTTTATATATAAAAGATAGAGTTTCAAACACCAAACTGTGAACTGAGTTCCAATTAAAATACAGACAAGGAATTAATCCTGACTTGTGCACTGAGCCAGAGAATGACAGATCCCCAATCAATCCCAGATTCTCACACTGTACTAGAGACTGACAGATACAGAATGAATCTCACACTCACACACTGTACCAGAGACTGACAGATACAGAATGAATCCCACACTCACACACTGTACCAGAGACTGACAGATACAGAATGAATCCCACACTCACACACAGGACCAGAGACTGACAGATACAGAATGAATCCCACACTCACACACAGGACCAGAGAGTGACAGATACACAATGAATCCCAAACTCACACACAGTACCAGAGAGTGACAGATACAGAATGAATCCCACACTCACACACTGTACCAGAGACTGACAGATACAGAATGAATCCCACACTCACACACAGGACCAGAGACTGACAGATACACAATGAATCCCAAACTCACACACAGTACCAGAGACTGACAGATACAGAATGAATCCCACACTCACACACAAGACCAGAGACTGACAGATACAGAATGAATCCCTCACTCATATACAGGACCAGAGACTGACAAATACACAATGAATCCCACACTCACAGACTGTACCAGACAGTGACAGATACAGAATGAATCCCACACTGACAAACAGGACCAGAGACTGACAAATACAGAATGAATCCCACACTCACACACAGTACCAGAGACTGACAGATACAGAATGAATCACACACTCACACACAGTACCAGAGACTGACAGATACAGAATGAATCCCACACTGACAAACAGGACCAGAGACTGACAAATACAGAATGAATCCCACACTCACAGACTGTACCAGAGACTGACAGATGCAGAATGAATCCCAGACTCACACACAGCACCAGAGACTGAGATACAGAATGAATCCCACACTCATATACAGGACCAGAGACTGACAGATACAGAATGAATCCCACACTCATATACAGGACCAGAGACAACCAGATACAGAATGAATCCCAGACTCACACACAGCACCAGAGACTGACAGATACAGAATGAATCCCACACTCATATACAGGACCAGAGACTGACAGATACAGAATGAATCCCACACTCATATACAGGACCAGAGGCTAACAGATAGAGAATGAATCCCACACTCACACACAGTACCAGAGACAACCAGATACAGAATGAATCCCACACTCACACACAGTACCAGAGACTGACAGATACAGAATGAATCCCTCACTCATATACAGGACCAGAGACTGACAAATACAGAATCAATCCCACACTCACAGACTGTACCAGACAGTGACAGATACAGAATGAATCCCACACTGACAAACAGGACCAAAGACTGACAGATACTGAATGAATCCCACACTCACACAGTAACAGAGACTGACAGATAGAGAATGAATCCCACACTCACACACGGTACCAGAGACTGACAGATACAGAATGAATCCCACACTCACACACAGTACCTGAGACTGACAGATACAGAATGAATCCCACACTCACACACAGCACCAGAGACTGACAGATACAGAATGAATCCCACACTCACACACAGTACCTGAGACTGACAGATACAGAATGAATCCCACACTCACACACAGCACCAGAGACTGAGAGATACAGAATAAATCCCACACTCACACACAGCACCAGAGACTGAGAGATACAGAATGAATCCCACACTTCCAACAGAACCAGTGACTGAGAGATGCAGAATTATTCTCACACTCACATAAATTACCAGAGACTAAGATATACAGAATCAATCCCACAGTCACAAACAGGACCAGTGACTGACAGATACAAAGCCTCAATTTCATATAGTATCAGCGAGTGACGGTTACAGAATCATTCCCACACTCACACACAGTTCCAGAGACAGTGATACAGAATCATTCCCACACTCACACACATTTCCAGAGACAGTGATACAGAATCATTCCCACACTCACACACAGTTCCAGAGACAGTGATACAGAATCATTCCCACACTCACATACTGTAACAGAACCTGACAGATACAGAATGAGTCACTCACTCAGATACAGTTCCATGGACTGACAGATACTGAATGAATCCCATACTGGACCAGAGACTGACAGATACTGAATGATTCCCACACTCACACACAGTACCAGAGACTGACAGATACAGAATGAATCCCACACTCACACACAGTACCAGAGACTGACAGATACAGAATGAATCCCACACTCACACACAGTACCAGAGACTGACAGACACAGAATGAATCCCACACTCACACACAGTACCAGAGACTGACAGATACAGAATGAATCCCACACTCACACACAGTACCAGAGACTGACAGATACAGAATGAATCCCACACTCACACACAGTACCAGAGACTGACAGATACTGAATGAATCCCACGCTCACACACAGTATCAGAGACTGAGAGATACAGAATGAATCCCACACACACACAGGACCAAAGAGTGACAGATTCAGAATTGCTGCTTTACTCGGTCTTCATCCTTTGAATCTGGTGGGGAAATTTAAAGAAAGTCAGTGAAACTGCCCCATTTTAATGTTTGTCTCTGTAGAATTTACTACCCAATAAAGTGAACACGGGCCCTGGGTCCGTTCAATTCCCTTTTGCTTTGCTCCCCTTTCATTCAGATTTACACCGCCCCCGGTTTTCCCGTTAACCACCACTTTCAGGGCGAAGAATCAGGATTCAGTTCCTTCCTCTTTCTCACTGCAGAGCCAGTCTCTGAAATAATTAGTTACTGACGTTAATATCCCGCATATTAGCAGCACGTTCCCCGCAGTGCAACAATCCAGAATGAACGCCTCGGGGAAAAGAACAGGCTCATTTTCAGGCTTCGTCAATGATTCCGTTTTCAGGACACACGGCTCCTGTTCAGTCCCTGCAACGGAATCAATCGATAACCTGTAATTTGTTATTTTTACAGGTAGAAGTGAAATTTGTCCACATCAGCAATCTATGAATGGGGTTTTATTCCGCAAGTTATGGACAATGTGTTTTTAAAACAGCGCTAGGAATCTGGGACGTGTAATACGGAATAACATTATTACAAAGAGATTTTAAGTCTTTGTCTGAAAACGACATGTCCGAGTAATTCACTGATTTCATTCACTGAAATTGGCGGACTTTTTCAAATTTTAAAAAATCGGTCAATTCTGGCCAATAATTTGCTCTGTTTTCTTATTGACGTCTCTCCGATTGGTTAAGGAAATTAGTTTTCAAGCAAAGCAACCAATGAGAAGTAGTCTCAGTTTGGAGCGGGCTTTGAGAGTTGGGCCTGTGGTAATTCCAGGTCCCCAATGACTGAGCTCAAACGGTTCAATTTCACAAACCCTCTCAGTATCAGTGTCAGAAACAACCGTCAGAGGGAAAATCCATATCACAAACTGGGCCCTTATCACAGCGGCTCAGCATAACCTGTTCTCCCATGGAAACCCCCGGACCCACATCACAACATCTGACTGAGAAATAGAACCAAAACAGAGCGAATGGAGTGAAGGAGCATTTCACTGAGGGGGGAAATGCAGGTCCGGGTAAACTCACTTGTAACGTTCCCTGGACAATTCAGTGCACTCATTAAGGGAAATGTTGCCCGAAGTAACCGGTTCAGCACGCCGCCGATACCACGTCGCCATACTACAGAAAACTGCTTAATTATAAAACTATTCCCGAGCCCCATATATCCCGCACCAGTTCCCAGGTCAGTGCTCTCTCTGTGAGGCGGTGGGCGGCTCTTAGAAGAGCCTTTGTTTCGTGTCCGGTTAGAAAAGGTCGAGTTGTTTAGCCGCCGAATCCATAGAGAGTGCGGCCCTGCCGTTTCAGAGCGTACACCACATCCATGGCAGTGACCGTCTTGCGCTTGGCGTGTTCAGTGTAGGTGACCGCGTCCCTGATCACATTCTCCAGGAAAACCTTCAGCACCCCGCGGGTTTCCTCGTAGATCAGACCCGAGATCCGCTTGACACCGCCACGGCGAGCCAGGCGGCGGATGGCTGGTTTGGTGATCCCCTGGATGTTATCACGAAGCACTTTACGGTGCCGCTTGGCTGCTCCTTTGCCCAGTCCTTTTCCTCCTTTACCTCTGCCAGACATGATGATTCTTCACTCAGATCGCCGCTGAATGAAAAACTCTCGCCTTTCTTCTCTATTTATAAAGCCCGCCCCGACCTGGTTGAGAAAGGCACATTATCGGAGAGGCCGGGGAGGAGTGTTTGAATGACTGACAGAGCATGAAGTGCGGCAGGGAGGAGACTGGCTCAGAATGACGGACAAGCGGACGTGAAACTTCAAGCTCCGCCTCCAGGAATCAGTTACCGTCCTTTATAAACTTTTCACCAGCATCAAATGCGAAATATAAATTCAGACACAATCCTGACAGACTCCGGCTTAATATTCAAGGATTGCTCGAAAAAAAAGGCGGAAAATACAATTTAAATTCAATAAATGAGGCACACTACAGTTCCAATACAATCACTGTCATAACAGAATCAATCAGTGCCGCGACGGAACCGTTGGAAGAGGGAGTTTTAGTTTTCAGATTTGTAGCTGACAGTAGGCGCCCAAAAGTTCAATAAACTTGAATCGGTGTGGAAGGCACCCGATACCTTTCCGTGCTTGGGTCAGTATGGGACTGAATAGATTCAGGCACCGGGATGGATGGAGACTGGTCCTGTGTGGGGACTGAATAGATTCAGGGACCTGGATGGATAGAGAATTATCCTGTGTGGGGACTGGATAGATTCAGGGACCTGGATGGATGGAAAATGATCCTGTGTGGGGACTGGATAGATTCAGGTACTGGGATGGACAGAGACAGTTCCTGTGTGGGGACTGGATTCAAGGACTGAGATGGACAGAGACTTGTCCCTGGCCACTGTGTGAAGCGGAATCTTAAACTTCGCAACCTCAGCGTCCAATTTACCCTGAGATAAGCATCAGACCCCATTTCCGCTCCACCACCAAGACCGCCAACTTCCACCTCCGAAACATCGCGCGTCTCCTCCCCTGCCTCAGCTGATCTGGTGCTGAAACCCTCACCCACGCCCTTGTTACCTCCAGACTTGGCTCTTCCAATGCTCCCCTGGTCAGCCTCCTATCTTACGCCCTCTGCAAACTTCAACTCCTCCAAAACTCCGTTCCCCTATCCCAACTCCCAACAAGACCCGTACACCGATCACCCATGTGCTCGGTGAATTACATTGGCTCCCATTAGTTTAACCACTGTATTAACGTGGGATAACTGTAATCAATAGGTCAGTCTCTTCAGACAGTAACCAGCCCTTTCATAGATACAGTGGGTGGCTCTGAAAAGAGCCTTTGGGTTATCAGATTAAATCTTGGCTGCTTTATTTGCTCTTGGAGCTCACAGTGCTGGTTTTCTTCGGCAGCAGCACGGCCTGGATATTAGGCAGCACCCCACCCTGAGCGATGGTCACCCGTCCCAGCAGCTTGTTGAGCTCCTCGTCGTTGCGGATGGCCAGCTGAAGGTGTCTGGGGATGATGCGGGTCTTCTTGTTGTCCCGGGCCGCGTTGCCGGCCAGCTCGAGGATTTCAGCCGTCAGATACTCGAGCACAGCAGCCAGATAGACCGGGGCTCCGGCACCCACACGTTCAGCGTAGTTCCCCTTTCGCAGGAGCCTGTGAACACGGCCCACAGGGAACTGCAATCCGGCCCGGGATGAGCGAGACTTGGCCTTGGCCCGAGCTTTACCGCCGGTTTTTCCTCTTCCAGACATTTCCACAATCTCACAAACACTTTCACAAAGAATGAAGAAATCCTCAAGCACTCGCCCTTCTTATACCTTCTGGAGGAGAACAGTGGGGGCAATTGTGATTGGTCCATCTGTTCTCAATCTCATTGGTTCAACGAACAGACCATTCAGAGAGCTGTTTAATTCACCAATCAATAGCCGGCAATGAGAAAAGGCGGAAAATACCGAACTGAACCGTTTTTTTCAAATTTGAAAAGCCCGCCAATATATTTGTAACACAAGAAGCGGATTTAGTAAATAATGTCGCGTAAAGACAAAAATTTAAAAATCTCTCTTCTTTTACTCTGTTATTCCACATTTCCCGTCAGAACTTCCAGAATTTTTTACAATCCGGTTAAAATCCGGCTTCATTCACCGTTCGCTTTCAATCCGGCGGGAATAAAGTCCCATTTTGTAACGGGACAGATTCCAGCTCAATCTTTGTAAAAGTAACAAACCACAGATTGTGGATTGATACCTGTTCACAGGAGCTGCAGCGCGATCGAAACCGGAGCCGAGACTCCTGGTGTAAGAAGTCGAACAGTGACAGATCCTTCAGACTATTCTGTACTCGGTGTGAAGTCCCTTTCAGGGTTGCTGCTTTACAAAGGATTGCGGTTCTGAAAGTGATATTCCCGAATAATGAACAAACAAACGTGAAAAGGAGAAAGAAATGACTGAAGTCTAATCCACCGCCTTAAAACGGCTCTGAAGGGGCAGATGCGGGGGAAGGGGTGGAAAATGAACGGGAATGAGAGGATCAGGGATACGTTTTTGGTTATTGGGACTAAATAAAAAAGCGACACACAGATTAAACCGGGATGTGATTATGAGAATCTTCCAGATTTCAAGAGAAACTACAAAAACACAAGAGTTATAGAGAGACAGTTAGAATCAAACTATCTACAGTAAAACGATTCCATACACAGGGGTCGGTACAGCGTCTTCAGAGAGAGTGTGGGTGGCTCTTAAAAGAGCCTTTGTGTTTATTTTTTTTCAGTACATTGTGGAGTTTTACTTGGAGCTGGTGTACTTGGTCACCGCCTTTGTCCCTTCCGACACGGCGTGCTTGGCCAGTTCCCCGGGCAGCAGCAGGCGCACGGCGGTCTGGATCTCCCGGGAGCTGATGGTGCGCCGTTTATTATAATGGGCCAGGCGGGAAGCTTCACCCGCGATGCGCTCGAAAATATCGTTCACAAAGGAGTTCATGATGCTCATGGCCTTGGAGGAGATGCCGGTGTCGGGGTGAACCTGCTTCATCACTTTGTAGACGTAGATGGAGTAACTCTCCTTCCTCGACTTTCTCCGCTTCTTGCCGCCTTTTCTTGGCGCCCTTCTTGGGAGCTGCTTTCTTGTCCTCAGGCATTTTCAAACTCAATTTCAGACCCAGAAATGACCCAAATCCGCTCCGAGCTCGGATTAAATAGGCAGCCCCACAGCCCTATGGTAATGAGGGATGGGGGAAGGCAATGATTGTGATTGGGTCACTGGGAGTGATGCAACGTCACATTTTTTTCACTCTCTTATTGGTTTCTTCAGATATCCAATCAGATTTAGTACCTGCCACCAATCACAAACACGCTCACACTGCACATTGTCCGGTTTCAGCAATTTGTTCCGAACTGTTGCAGTTCTGCTTCCGGCCAGTAGATGTCCCCAAACCCCGGGTCATTGAAGTTTACAGATGAGAGAGGGACAGAAGATAAACTCATTCTTCACATTATATTGCACGGGTGGGATTTAGAAAAACTGGGAATGGGAAATATTTTGTTAGAAAATACATGAGTTGTAATGCTGTATTAAATGCTTGTAATTAATTTAGGGGGTATTTTCTATACTGAGGAAGAATTCAACAAAATACAACAAGACTTTAAGAAGCTTGCTGAAAGGCGGTGTAAATGTCCATTGAATTTCCATATAGAAAGGTGTGAGGTGGTGAATTTTGCTCGGGGGGATAAGGAGGCCACATCCTGCTTGGAAAATAAGAGTCTGAATGGGGTAGAAGAGCAAAGGGATTTAGGGGTACAGATTGACAAATCATTAAAAGTAGCAACACAGGTTGATAAGGCCACAGAAAGCAAACACAGAGGTTTATTTCGAAAGGAATAGAATTGAAAAGCAGATAAGTTATGTTGAACTGTAATTTAAACTGTCAAACCTTCTGTCAAACTGTTAAACCTTCCCTTTCTGAAATCCGTGCTGACTATTCTTTATTATATTTTCGGTTTGTAGATGTTTTTCTATTGCGTCATTGAGTAAAAGATTCCATGATCACTCCAACCACCGACCTTTAGTTAACTGGTCTATAGTTCCCTGGAATTGTTCTATCTCCTGTTTTAAAATATAAGAATCACATTAACTGTCATCCAGTCCTTTGGCACTATTCCTTTTGTGATGATTTTTTCTATATATGTAACAGTGCCTCTGCAATCTCTTCCTTTGCTTCATTTAATATGCACGGATGCAATCCATCTGAACGAGGAGTTTAACGATCCTTTCTAACTCAATATCTTTATATCTTTATTGACCTCTTCCTCTCATACCACATTCACCCTGTTAATCACCATGGTAAATACTGAGGCAAAGTAATAATTCAATATTTCTGCCATTTCTCTGATGTTACCTGTGAGTTGATCTTGTGCATCCCTTAGTGGCACTCAAGATATTCTGATTTTCCTTTTGTTATTTATGTTTCAGTGGAATAATTTACTTTTTCTTTTTATATTCCTTGATAATTTTATTTCGTAGTTCCTCTTTGCTTCCCGAATTGTTTTTTTGACTTCTTCCTAACCTCTTCCTATTCTCTTTTGTCATCTTCTTATTTAATATCGATCAATGAGAAATTCCACCAGCTATTTGTGTCTGTTCAGTGGCTGATGTTTGGAAACTATTTATTGTCTGTGTTTAAAGTGCTAGAAAACCAAATTCCAAACTCCAGAGAAACACTCTATTTTTCCCTCCTTGTGAACTAAGGTGCTACAGTGGTGAGCAGAGCTGCCTTCGAAACAGTTAATTCTAACAGTTTTGAATCCCAGCACGATTAAATCACTAACACCAAGACTGGAACCGATCTGATGCTGTTCAGAGGGATAGTTTTTCCAAAACCGAAACAGGTCTAATTTGTATTAACAATATTTTTAAAATTCATTTATTTCCCCCATAATGTTGAATTTAACTCTGTTCTTTTGTATTATTATTTCCCCTGATCTGTACGGTGGATACGGGACACAATTGCTCGGATTCAGTGAAATTAATTGATTTTTTGAAGTTTTTCCCTCTGCTGATTCCCGTTCCTTATTTAAATTATGTCGGATTAACCTTTCTGATCTATAGAAGGGTCATAGTCCTGAACCGTTAACCCGAGCTTCCCTTCTCCACAGATGCTGCCGGACCTGCTGAGTCTTTCCAGCATTTTCGGTATAATATTTTGCATAATTTATCCTTTTCACCTTTGACGTTCGCCATTGAAACTTCCAGATTTGCGCTCAGTTTTTATTCGTGTTTCAGTTCGGTTTATTTGAATTAATATAAATCGTGTCCTGAGAAATCAGACAGAAATATTGCGCAATGTAGAGTGAAATTTAATTCACAACTTTGGAATGAGCAAAACAAAAACTTTATTATGAATCAATTGGCTTAATTTTTCACTGAAAAAATACGAGAGTAGAAGATACAGAGAGAAACTATTTCCTCACATTGCACATTTTCCTGTTTCTGTCACAACGACAGATAATGTGAATTTGTTCCACTCTGTTACAGTTCTCCCTTACGGCCAGTAGATGTCAGACTGTGTGTGAGTGTGGGATTCATTCTGCATCTATCCGTCTCTGGTGCTGGATGTGAGTGTGGAATTTATTCTGTAACTCAGTCTCTGAGACAAAATGCAAGTCTGGATTCGTTCTATATTCTTATGTCAGGTTAGAGTCGATTGCTTGAAACAGTGTCTTTAATTCATTAATGTATGCACAGTCTTTTGTCGAGCATTAATTTGTAATTATGGATACACTTTGGGATTTTGTTTTAATCAAACAATGTGTGTGAGTTTTGGTGTAGGATTACATCTTAATCTCTGTGAAGATTATTGTGAATGATAATGTACGTTTCAATCTGTTACTGTGAAATTATTGGACTGGTATTTATTGTGCAGCTCAGTCTGCCCTGATGGAATTGATATTGTATCTTTCAGCATGACACTGAATGTGATTTATGGACTGGTGTAGCTCAGTCTGCACTAATGGAATTGATACTGTATCCTTCAGTCTGATTCTATGTAATATATTTAGACAAGTGTGTAAGGTGCAGCTCAGTCTGCGCTAATGGAATTGATATTGTATCTTTCAGTCTGATTCTGTGTAATATATTTAGACTAGTGTGTACGGTGTAGCTCAGTCGGCTATAATGGAATTGATACTGTATCTTTCAGTCTGATTCTGTGTAATATATTTAGACTAGTGTGTACGGTGTAGCTCAGTCAGCTATAATGGAATTGATACTGTATCTTTCAGTCTGATTCTGTGTAATATATTTAGACTAGTGTGTACCGTGTAGCTCAGTCAGCTATAATGGAATTGATACTGTATCTTTCAGTCTGATTCTGTATAATATATTTAGACTAGTGTGTACGGTGTAGCTCAGTCAGCTGTAATGGATTTGATACTGTATCTTTCAGTCTGTTACAGTATGAGGTTTTTGAACTGGTATGTAATGTGTAGCTCAGTCTGTACAAGTCAAATTGATACTGTGGCTCAATCAGCTATAATAAGAATGATACTGTATCTTTCAGTCCGACACCGTATGCGGTTTTTGAACTGGTATGTAATGTGTAGCTCAGACAGCATTAATGGAATTGATACTGTATCTTTCAGGCTGAGACTGAACGTGATTTTTGGATGGTATATAATGTGTAGCTCAGTCTGCACTAATGGAAATGATACTGTATCTTTCAGCATGGCCATGAAAGTGATTTTTGGACTGGTAGGTAATGCGTAGCTCAGTCTGCAGTAAAGGAATTGTTACTGTATCTTTCAGTCTAATCCTATATGCGAATTTTGGACTGTATATAATGTGTGGCTCAGTCCGCACTAATGGAATTGATACTGTATCTTTCAGTCTGATGCTGCGGAATATACTTAGACTGATGTGTAATGTGCAGCTCAATCCGCACTAATGAAATTGATACTGTATCTTTCAGCATGACCCTGAATGTGATTTCTGGACTGGTATTTAATGTGTAGCTCAGTCTGCACTAATGGAATTGATACTGTATGTTTCAGTTTCATACTGTGTGAGATTTATGGACTGGTATGTAATGTGTAGGTCAGTCTATACTAATCAAATCGATACTATATCTTTCAGTCTTATACTGTATGAGAATTTTGGACTGGTATCTAATGTATACCTCAATCTGCAGTAACGGAATTTAAACTGTACATTTCATTCTGACACTATGAGGTTTTTGTACATATATGTGAGTCAAATATGGGTAACATCTGAACTGGTATCTAATTTGTATCTCAGGGTACACTATTGGCATGAAGACTGCATCTTTAAACTCATAATGTGTGTGAGTTGTCGGCTGGTATTTAATTTGATTCTCGGGGTACACTATTGTGATTCATTCTGTACCTATCAATCAGTACCATGTGTCAGTTCTATCTGGTAGTTAATTTGTCGCTAAGGCTGAACTAATGTGAGATTGACACAGTGCCTTTCAATCTGATACTGGGTGTGATTTTGGACTGGGAATTATTTATCTGCCGGTCAGCGGTAATGAGTCATTGTGAAATGGAAATTCCGTCTGTCTCTCCTGCTCTGTTTGACTGTTCGATTGGGATCAGTATGGGATTGACTATTTCTGCGGTGTGAGACTGTGGAACTGATGACCTGTCTGTGTCTCTGTGCTCTGTGAGTGATAATGTACATACTGTGTGTGAGAAGGAGCTGGCTGCACTGTTCCTTGTGCCTCGGGTGCAGGAAACATCACACTGATTCTGGGTCCTTCAAGTATTTGCCTGCAGAAAGAGAAAGTATGTCTTGTAACTCAAGAACAGGTGAGGAGCAATGTAAATCGTGTCCTGAGAAATCAGAGAGAAATACTGCGCAATGTACAGTGAAATATAATGGGGTAAATTCACAACTATCAAATGAATGAAACAAAAACTTGATTATGAATCAATTGTCTTCATGTTTCACCGTCAAAATGTGCAAAAATAGGAGAGTAAAAGTTACAGACAGAAACTTTCCTCACATTGCACATTGTCATGTTTCTGTCACCACGACAGATAATGTGAATTTGTTCCACTCTTTTACAGTTCTAGCTTACGTCCAGTAGAGGTCAGTCTCTGGTAATGTATATGAGAGTGGGGTTTATTCTGTATCTTTCCCTGGTACTGTATATGAGAGTGGGGTTTATTCTGTATCTGGCTGTCTGTCTCTCTCTGGTACTGTTTTTGAGAGTGGGATTATTCTGTATCTATCTCTGGTACTGTATATGAGAGTGGGGTTTATTCTGTATCTGTCTATCTCTGGTACTGTATATGAGAGTGGGGTTTATTCTGTATCTGTCTGTCTCTGGTACTGCATATGAGAGTGGAGTATATTCTGTATCTGTCTATCTCTGGTACTGTATATGAGAGTGGGGTTTATTCTGTATCTGTCTATCTCTGGTACTATATATAAGAGTGGGGTTTATTCTGAATCTGTCAATCTCTGGTACTGTATATGAGAGTGGGGTTTATTCTGTATCTGTCTGTCTGTCTCTGGTACTGTATATGAGAGTGGGGTTTATTCTGTATCTGTCTATCTCTGGTACTGTATAGGAGAGTGGGGTTTATTCTGTATCTGTCTATCTCTGGTATTGCATATGAGAGTGGAGTATATTCTGTATCTGACAGTCTCTGGTGCTTTATGTCAGTGTGAGATTAATTCCATCACTGTCATTCTCTGGTGCTGTGTGTGAGTGTGGAATTAACTATGTACCTGTCAGTCTCTGGTACTGTCTGTGAGTGTGGGATTCATTCTGTATCTGCCATTCTCTGCTGCTTTATCTCGGTGTGGGATTCATTATGTAATTCAGTCTCTGAGACAATGTGCAAGTCTAAATTCATTCCATATTCTTATTTCAGTTCAGAGTATCGTATTTGAAACTGTATCTTTAACACTCCAAATTATATACAGTTCTTTGTTGAGTATTGAATTTGTTAATATGGATACACTTTTCGATTTTCTTTAATTAAACAATGTGTGTGAGTTTTGGAGTAGTATTACATCTTAATCTCTGAACTCTATTGTGAATGATAATGTACCTTTCAATCTGTTCACATTGAAATTGCTGGACTGGTATGTAATGTGTACTTCAGTCTGCAATAATGGGATTAATTCTGTGTCGGAGTCTAACACTGCGAGAGATTTTTGGACTGGTGAGTGACATATAGCTCAGTCTATGCTAATGGAATTTATATTGTATCTTTGAATCTGATATGGTATGACATTGTTGGACAGCTATATAATCTGTGGCCCTGTCTGCATGAACGGAATCGATAATGTATCTTTCAGCCCAATATTGTATGAGATTGTTGGGCTGTTATATAATTTTAGCTCAGGTGGTGCGAATAGAATTTAAACTATACCTTCCAGTCTGATCATTTATATGATTTGTGGACTGGGATGTAATGTGTAGCTCAGTCTGTACCAATGGTATTGCTACTGTTTATTTCAGTACAACATGAGTATTACCAATATATCGAATATGTAGCTCAGTCTGCACCAATGGAATTGACACTGTATCTTTCAATCTGACACTATGAAATGTATGGACTGGTATGTAATGCGCAACTCAGTCTGCAGTAATGTGATTGTGAGATTCATTCTGCATCTGTCAGTCTCTGGTACTGTTTGTGAGTGTGAGATTCATTCTGTATCTGTCAGTCCCTGATACTGTGCGTGAGTGAGATTCATTCTGTTCCTGGTACTGTATGTGTAGGATTCATTCTATATCTGTCAGTCTCTGGTACTGACTGTGAGCTTGGTGTATATTCTGCATCTGTCAGTCTCAGGGGTACTATATATAAGTGATGGATTCATTCTGTATCTGCCAGTCTCTGGTGCTATTTGTGAATGTGGGATTCATTCTGTAT
The DNA here is from genome assembly GCF_035084215.1 of Heptranchias perlo. Taxonomy (NCBI): domain Eukaryota; kingdom Metazoa; phylum Chordata; class Chondrichthyes; order Hexanchiformes; family Hexanchidae; genus Heptranchias; species Heptranchias perlo. The sequence continues at coordinate 2,410,683 of NW_027139729.1, read as the reverse complement.
CTGTCAGTCTCTGGTGCTGTATGTGAATGTGAGATTCATTCTGTATCTGACATTCTCTGCTACTTTATCTCATTGTGGGATTCATTCTGTAATTCAGTCTCTGAGATAATGTGCAAGTCTGAATTCATTCTGTATTCTTATTTCAGTTTATAGTATCGTATTTGAAACTGTATCTTTAATACTTTAAATTATATATAGTTCTCCGTTGATTATTTAATTTGTAAATATGGATTACTTTTTGATTTTCTTTAATCAAACAATGTGTGTGAGTTTTGGAGTAGTATTACATCTTAATCTCTGAACTCTATTGTGAATGATAATGGACCTTTCAATCTGTTCATGGTGAAATTATTGGACTGGTATGTAATGTGTAGATCAGTCTGCAATAATGGGATTAATTCTGTATCTGAGTCTAACACTGTATGAGATTTTTGGACTGGTATGTAATATGTAGCTCATCCTGAACTAAAGGAATTGATACTGTATCTATCAGTCTGATACTGTATGAGATTTTTTGACTGAAATGCAATGCGTAGCTCAGTCTTCAATAATGGAAGTGATACTGAATCTTTCAATCTGATACTCTGAGATTTTAGGACTGGTAAGTAACATGGAGCTCAGTCTGTGCTAATGCAATTGATGTTGTATCTTTGAGTCTGATAGGATATGAGATTCTAGGAATGCTATATAATGTGTGGCTCAGTCTGCACTGATGAAATTGATACTGTATTTTTCAGTCTAATATTGTATGGGATTTTCAGGCTTGTATGTATTGTACAGCTCAGGCAGTGCTCATAGAATAGACACTGTATCTTCCTGTCTGATCATTTATGAGGTTTTTGGACTGGTATATAATGTGTAGCTCAGTCTGAACCAATAGTATTGATGCTGTTTATTTCATATAATACTGAGTATTTACCAATATATCTAATATGTAGCTCAGTCTGCTCTAATGGAATTTATACTGTATCTTTCAATCTGGCACCAGGAGATCTTTGGACTGGTCTGTAAAGTGTAACTCAGTCTGCAGTAATGTGACTGTGACATTCATTCTGTATCTGTCAGTTTCTGCTACTGTATGTGAGTGAAATTCATTCTGTTCCTGGTACTCTATGTGAGTGTGGGAATCATTCTGTATCTGTCAGTCTCTGGTATTGTGTGTGGGTGAGACATTCATTCTGTATCTATCAATTTCTGATGCTGTATGTGAGTGATATCAATTCTGTATCTGTCAGTCTGTGCTACAGTGTGTGAATGTGGGATTCATTTTGAATCTGTCAGTCTCTGGTACATTGTATGAGTTTGGGATTTATTCCATATATCAGTCTCTGGCACTCTATCGGAGTGTGAGATTCATTCTTTATCTGTATCTAATTTGTATCTCCATTTACAGTATGGCATTCAAAACTGTATCTTTAATACCTTAATGTATGAATATTTTTTCCCAGTCTTCAATTGGTAGATAATGATATATTTTAAAATGTAATGCTGTCAGATATATTCAGATAATGTGGGCACTTTTTGGACTTCTATTAAATCTGTATCGATGGGAACACAATTGTGAATTAGTGTATCCTCCAAACTGATATGGTGACATTTTTGAACTTGTATATAATGTGGAGCTCAGTCTGCATGAATAGAATACTGTATATTTCAGTCTGAATCTGTGTCAGTTTTTTTGTAATGGTTTCGAATGTGTAGCTCAGTCTGCACTAATGGAATTGATACTGTATCTTTCAATCTGACACTATGAGATTTTTGGACTGGTATGTAATGTGTAACTAAGCCTGCATTGATGGAATTGATACGGTATCTTTCAGTCTGTGACTGTGAGATTTTTGCATTGGTAAGTAATTTGTAACTCAGCCTGCACTAATATAGGTGACTGTGAGATTCACTTTGCATCTCTCAGCATCTGGTACTGCATGTGAGTGTGGGATTCATGCTGTATCTGTCACTCTCTGGTACTCTATTTGACTGTGGGATTCATTCTGTATATACATTCTCTGGTACTGTGTGTGGGTTTTGAATTATTTCCATATATGCAGTTTCTCATAATGTATGTTCGTATGGGATTCATTCTGTATGTGTCAGTCTCTGGTGCTGTGTGTGAGTGTGGGATTCATTCTGTATCTGTCAGTCTCTGGTACTGTGTGTGTGTGTGGGATTCATTCGGTATCTGTCAGTCTCTGGTACTGTTAGTGAATATGCGATTCATACTTTACCTTTCAGTCTCTCGTGCTTTATGAGAGTGTGGGATGAACTCGGTATCAGTCAGTCCTTGGTAATGTAGGCCTGTGTGCGATTCATTCTGTTTCTGTCATCTCTGGTACCATACTTGAGTGTGGGATTCACTCTGTGTCTGGCAACCTCTAGTACTGTATGTGAGTTTGGGATTCCTTCTGCATGTCAGTCTCTCTACTGTGTCTGAGTGTGTGATTCATTCTGTGTCTGTCTATATTTATTCTCTCAGATTACATTATGGTGTTCAATATTGTAGCTTTAATATCTTAATGTTTAAATAGTTTTTCTCATTATTTAATTGGTAAATATGGATACACTTTAGGATTTGATGCTGGAGGCTTTATTCAGATAATTTGCGTGCTTTTTGGACTCGTATCAAATCTGTATCTCTGTGAGTAATATTGTGAATGATAATGTATCGATCAAAATGATATGGTGATATTTTTGAAATGGTATATAATATGTAGATCAGTCTGCACTAAAGGAATTGACACTGCATCTTTAAATTTTATTTTATAAGATTTTTGGACTCGTGTGTAATGTGTATCTCAGTCTGTGCTTTTTTTTTATTCGTTCACGGGATGTGGGCGTCGCTGGCAAGGCCGGCATTTATTGCCCATCCCTAATTGCCCTCGAGAAGGTGGTGGTGAGCCGCATTCTTGAACCGCTGCAGTCCGTGTGGTGACGGTTCTCCCACAGTGCTGTGAGGAAGGGAGTTCCAGGATTTTGACCCAGCGACAAAGAAGGAACGGCAATATATTTCCAAGTCGGGATGGTGTGTGACTTGGAGGGGAACGTGCAGGTGGTGTTGTTCCCATGTGCCTGCTGCCCTTGTCCTTCTAGGTGGTAGAGGTCGCGGGTTTGGGAGGTGCTGTCGAAGAAGCCTTGGCGAGTTGCTGCAGTGCATCCTGTGGATGGTGCACACTGCAGCCACAGTGCGCCGGTGGTGAAGGGAGTGAATGTTTAGGGTGGTGGATGGGGTGCCAATCAAGCGGGCTGCTTTATCTTGGATGGTGTCGAGCTTCTTGAGTGTTGTTGGAGCTGCACTCATCCAGGCAAGTGGAGAGTATTCCATCACACTCCTGACTTGTGCCTTGTAGATGGTGGAAAGGCTTTGGGGAGTCAGGAGGTGAGTCACTCGCCGCAGAATACCCAGCCTCTGACCTGCTCTCGGAGCCACAGTATTTATATGGCTGGTCCAGTTAAGTTTCTGGTCAATGGTGACCCCCAGGATGTTGAAACCGTACCTTTAAATCTCACACTATGAAAATATTATAAACTGGTATTTATTTTGTTTCTCAGGTTACACTGTCAGGTTACACTGTCACAGCATTTCTCAATCTGTTACTGTACATGAGTTTTGGACTTGCAATTTGTGTTCAAATAGTACACTGTTCGAATGGATACTGCATGTATTAAACTCACGTGTGTGAGAGAGTTCTGGGCGAGTATTCAATTGGAATCTCGGGGTATCTGGTATTTAATTCATGGCTAATGTTGCCCTTTGGTGAAATTGACAACCTGAAAGCGTGATTTTGGACTGGGATTTTTTAATCTACCTGTCAGTGGGACTGAGTTTGTGAGAAATGGAACCGTGCAGCCAGCTCCTTCTCACACACAGTAAGTACATTATCACACACCTGCTCTGTTTGACTGTTGGATTGAAAAGGTGTCTCTGGAACTTGGGATCAGTGTGGGACTGACTACTTCTGCTGTCTGAGACTGTGGAACTGATGACCTGTCTGTGTCTCTGTGCTCTGTGTGTGTGATAATGTACTTACTGTGTGTGAGAAGGAGCTGGCTGCACTGTTCCTTTGCCTCGGGTGGAGGAAACATCACATTCATTCCAGCTCCTTCAAGGGTTTGCCTGTAGAAAGAAACGTATCTCTTGTAACTCAAGAACAGGACAGGTAGAAAATACAGAAGTTATCAGTTCAATATCTGTTAATAATTATTTTGAATATCCGCAAATGAAAACCAGTGATACAAACAGTGTCAGTGTCTGACTCCACTGCAGTACTGCAGCACTCAGCTTCTGCACACCAGGTGTGTTGGGCTGTTTTACAACAATTTATTGACATCCAGACACAACCCAACCCCTGCACTGATCAGTGAATGGGACTACCCGATGGGGCTGGGACGTTTGTACAGGTCAGGTTTCTAATCCCCTCTCCCATGGGACTAACCGTTCAACTGAAAACAAAGAGCCGCTGTTTAAAATGTGTCCTTCACACTTCTCACCTGATGCCTGCAATAGATGCTCTTTGTATAACTCCCCACATCCTTACTGTCATGCTCTGTTTCCACTCCTCACTGTCCAATAACAATAAACAGGGTGAGACTGGAACTAAAGCAGGAACATTCACTGCTGGTTTGGGGAAAGAAAGCAGCAATGATTTTAAATAGCAGGTTCTTCCCATTCTCTCTCCCTTACCCTGGACACACCCTGGACACACACAGCCCGAGAATGACCTCTCCCTTCCCCCGCTCACTCCATGTTCCGGGACCAGTTCCTGATCCACTCCGCCTCTTACAAACAGCCCCCGGACTCCCCCTGACCTTCCCCCGGACTCAATGCCGATCTCTGAGCCCATCTGCGGACACGGTCCCGAAGCGATGAGCTGCTGTAACGAGGCTGCTCTTTGCTCCCTTCCCCCGGGGGCCGTGATCTCTCCATTCCCGGCTGTTTTAAACCATCTTCTTCCGCTCACTGAGGGAATGGCGCCCACAGGCCGAGCTGGGGGAGGGGAGCGCGCATGCGCTCTTCTGCTCACCAACAACCAGCGCTGGAGGCGGGGCTGAGTCGCGCATGCGCAGATATCTGGTTTAATTCCCAATACAAAAATCGATGGAAACTTTCCCCAATTGGAATTTTTCAGAGTCTGAGCAAAGGAAGTGGGTCTGGGGGAAAGGTCAGAGGGAATGGGGTCCACAGGCAGTGCAGGAACAGGCACCAGAATGGAAAACAGATGGGATTCCACCAGTGCCTAACGCTGGAATCCAGACTGACTTTACAATCTCTAACTATTAAACTAGATGTTTCCATCCCTGCTGTTTCTCTCGGTATCTTTTGATGGAAAAGAGCCTTTCAGAGATAAAGTGAGCGGCTCTGAAATGAGCCAATTGGTTCTGTTCATTCTTGGCCCCTTTACCGATTAAATGACTTGTGACTCTGAAACTGGAAGCAGGATTTCTCATACTAATCCTGGAGAAAAATGGGAGGAAAGTGGGAGTCGGTGTATTTTGTGGGACCGTGCAGGATTAATATCTGACAGCAACAGTCCTAGATGAATATAATCAGAGTGAAACTCTCGGTCACTGAGAGTAATAGCGAACGGCCCTGAACAGCAAACCGAATATAGTACAACAGGCAAGAGAGTTAAATTCGGCCCACATTGTTTTTGTCACCCTCTGAACTGTCCCTGAGTATCGGATTAATAGTGTGTCCGTCTCTGGTATAACAGTGAGAAATGAGATTGCATCTTCTGCCTCTCCAACGGGATTTTCTGGATAAAGCGGAAATTTGCAGATCAGTCTGGAACTGATACTGTGGCACTATGCATCCACGCTCGCTCTGTCTCCCGTTCTCTCTGACTAGCTGATGCTGTATATTAAGGTGGATACTGCTATTGAGCGTCATATGAACACTCTGATAGGAAGTGTAAGACTGACAGTGTGTTTTTGTCTCTCTCTCTCGTGCTGGACATGAAGGTGGGATATTGTCTGACATAAAACAGAGAGAATGGGGTGTCCGAGCCTCACTGTAACTGGGGATGTGTTCGACTCCAGTCCCAGTTCATATCATTTTCTTTTCACAGTTTCAGGGTGAGAGTCTCTGTGAGACGGTAAAACTGGCGGAGAAACTCCGCGTCATAACACAAACCCCAACACATGAGATTCTCCAAAACAGCTTGAATAAAGTTTTTGTAAACTGCTGAACCTGTCTGGGAGGGGATGTGTGGGGAGATAGAATCGGGTCTGGGACTGAAATGGAAGGAGGCGGGTTGACTTGTTAACGAAGGGACTGTATTTACGCAGTAATATTACTGACTGTTAATTGTAACAGGGCTTATTTAAAAGCTCCGGGTTTCTGTGAATCCTTGAATATGAAGGGTTTGTGCGGAGCGCTGTGTTTCGGTTCTATTATCAATACACGGTTTCAAATTGGCGGATGGAGAAAGCCGGAGGTGGAGCTGGAAGATCAGAGACCGCTCTCCGCTCTGTCCGTCACTCTGACTCCTCCCCTCCCGCTTTCTCTGTTTAATCCCCCATATGAAAAAAAAGCGGGTATAGAATCATAGAAGTTACAACATGGAAGCAGGCCCAGTTTATACCACTAAGCTGGTCCCAATTGCCTGCACTTGGCCCATATCCCTCTATACCCATCTTACCCATGTAACTGTCCAAATGCTTTTTAAAAGACAAAATTGTACCCGCCTCTACTACTGCCTCTGGCAGCTCGTTCCAGACACTCACCACCCTTTGAGTGAAAAAATTGCCCCTCTGGACCCTTTTGTATCTCTCCCCTCTCACCTTAAATCTATGTCCCCTCGTTATAGACTCCCCTACCTTTGGGAAAAGATTTTGACTATCTACCTTATCTATGCCCCTCATTATTTTATAGACTTCTATAAGATCACCCCTTAACCTCCTACTCTCCAGGGAAAAAAGTCTCAGTCTATCTAACCTCTCCCTATAAGTCAAACCATCAAGTCCCGGTAGCATCCTAGTAAATATTTTCTGCACTCTTTCTAGTTTAATAATATCCTTTCTATAATAGGGTGACCAGAACTGTACACAGTATTCCAAATGTGGCCTTACTAATGTCTTGTACAACTTCAACAAGACATCCCAACTCCTGTATTCAATGTTCTGACCAATGAAGCTAAGCATGCCGACTGCCTTCTTAACCACCCTATCCACCTGTGACTCCACTTTCAAGGAGCAATGAACCTGTACTCCTAGATCTCTTTGTTCTATAACTCTCCCCAACGCCCTACCATTAACGGAGTAGGTCCTGGCCCGATTCGATCTACCAAAATGCATCACCTCACATTTATCTAAATTAAACTCCATCTGCCATTCATCGGCCCACTGGCCCAATTTATCAAGATCCCGTTGCAATCCTAGATAACCTTCTTCACTGTCCACAATGCCACCAATCTTGGTGTCATCTGCAAACTTACTAACCATGCCTCCTAAATTCTCATCCAAATCATTAATATAAATAACAAATAACAGCAGACTCAGCACCCACCGCTGGACACAGGCCTCCAGTTTGAAAAACAACCCTCTACAACCACCCTCTGTCTTCTGTCGTCAAGCCAATTTTGTATCCAATTGGCTACCTCACCTTGGATCCCGTGAGATTTAACCTTATGTAACAACCTACCATGCGGTACCTTGTCAAATGCTTTGCTGAAGTCCATGTAGACCACGTCTACTGCACAGCCCTCATCTGTCTTCTTGGTTACCCCTTCAAAAAACTCAATCAAATTCGTGAGACATGATTTTCCTCTCACAAAACCATGTTGACTGTTCCTAATCAGTCCCTGCCTCTCTGTCGACACGGTTTACTGGTTAACATTACCAAAGGCGAGTAAGATTTCTGATCTCCTGGGCACCCGGCAATTCAGTTATTTGTTTCTGTACGAAGTTACATTTCAGTGATTCCCCAGTGTGTTTGATGCGTTATGTAAATAATCCAACAAAATAGAACAGAAACGGAGCGAAGCGCTGAATCCCACAGATGTAGAAAGGTTAGTCGAGCAGTTCTGGTGATGTTTTACGAGCCCAGCATGGCAAGTAGTTAATTAAATACAAGAAATCTGGCGATGTGTGGGCTGGGTCTATCGATCACCGTTTAAAGTCCCGGACTGTGGTCGCTGCCCCGACTCCAGCCCCATTAATACCTCATCTCGTCTACAACGAGACAAAAGCAGCTCAAAGCCACACTGGTAGCATGATATCAGCGTCTCCCTTCAGACAGTAACCAGCCCTTTCACAGATACAGTGGGTGGCTCTGAAAAGAGCCTTTGCATCTAGTTACATCGAAACTACGGCAGAGAAACAGGCCGTTCGGCCCAACTAGTCTATGCCGGCGTTTATGCTGCTCACCAGCCTCCTCCTTCCTTACTTCACCTAACACTATCGGCATATCCTTCTATTCCATTCTCCCTGATGTGCTGATCTATCTTCCCCTTAAATGCCCCCGTGTTATTTGCATCAGCTACTCCTTTTAGTTGCGTGTTCCAGATTCTCCCCACTCTCTGGGTAAAGCAGTTACTCCTGAATTCCCTATTTGATTTATTAGTGACTAGTTTATATTTATTATCTGAAATTTTGGACTCCCCACAAGTGGAAACGTTTTCTCTATGTCTACCCTATCAAACCCAATCATTATCTTTAAGACCTCTATCAGGTCAACCCTGAGCCTTCTCTTTTCTAGTGAAATGAGACCCAGTCTGTTCAGCCTTTCCTGATAAGAATATCCTCTCATTTCTGGTATCATCCTTGTGAATCTTTTTTGCATCTTCTCCAATGCCCCTATATTTGTAATATGGAGACCAGAACAGATCGCCTTATTCCAAATGTGGTCTAACCAAGATTCCATAGAAGTTTAACATAACTTCTTTGCTTTTCAATTCTATCCCTGTAGAAATGAATTCTAGAGTTTGATTTGCCTTTTTATGATCTTATTCACCAGCGTCGCTACTTTTAGTAATCTGTATATCTGTAACATTAGATTCCTTTGCTCCTCTATCCCATTTAGACTCTTATTATCCAGGCAGTGTGTGATCTCCTTATTCTTCATTCTGCAAGTTTATTAATGTTCTCTTGCATTTTGACACATTCTTCCTTTGTATTAAATACATCCTCCAATTTGATGTCATCGGCAAATGTTGAAATTGTAACTCCAATTCCCGAATCCAAATCATTATTGTAAATTGTGAACAACAATGGTCCCAACACCGATCCCTGTGGAACTCCACTTCCCACCTTTTGTCAGTCGGACCAGCTATCCTCAACTTCTATTCTCGGTTTTCTGTTTTGTAGCCAGCTTACTATCCATTCTGCCACCTGATCCTGACTCTCCGTGCTATGAACTTAGCCACGAGTCTACAATGCGGTACATTATCGAAGGCCTTCGGAAAATCCAAATATATTACATCTACTACATGAACCTTGTCTACCCTTCCTGTTCCTTATTCAATGATTCCAATAAGGTTGGTCCTGTCCTTTAGGTTATTAGATTAAATCTTGGCCGCTTCACTTGTTCTTGGTTCTCCCAGCGCTTTTTTTCGATTCTTTTTCTCAATGCTGGAATTGGGATTGGTTTCCATGGAAAATGTGATTAATGATGGGATGTACCAGGTGACAGATTCACTGCCAAGTGTAAACACACCCTGGTAAACTTGGAGACACACTCTCCCCTAGCATAAACTATACCCTAGACCATATACACTCTTCCCACCCTTTTAATCTTCTCCGACAGCCCACGTACACTCTCCTCTATCATGGACTCTCCCCACCCATTTAATCACCTCCAACAGCCCATGCACATTATCCCCTATCATGGACACTACCCACCCATTTAATCTTCTCCCACAGTCCATGTACACTCTCCCTTATCATGGGCTCTACCCGCGCATTTAATCTCCTCCCACAGCCCATGTACACTATCCCCTATCATGGACTCTACCCACCCATTTAATCTCCTCCCACAGCCCATGTATACTCTCCCATATAATGGACTCTACCCACCCATTTAATCTACTCCCACAGCCCTTGTAAACTCTCCACTATTATGAAATCTACCTGACCCATTTAATCTCCTCCCACAGCCCATGTACACCCTCCCCTATCATAGACTCTACCCACCCATTTAATCTCCTCCCACAGCCCATGTACACTATCCCCTATCATGGACTCTACCCACCCATTTAATCTACTCCCACAGCCCTTGTAAACTCTCCACTATTATGAAATCTACCTGACCCATTTAATCTCCTCCCACAGCCCATGTACCCGCGACCTTATCATGAACTCCACCTGCCCATTTAATCTCCTCCCACAGCCCATGTACACCCTCCCCTATCATAGACTCTACCCACCCATTTAATCTCCTCCCACAGCCCATGTACACTCACTCTCCCCTATCATGGACTCTACCCACCGATTTGGTCTCCTTCCATAGCCCATGTACACTCTCCACTATGATGGACTGTACCCGACCATTTACTCTCCTCCCACATCCCATGTACACTCTGCCCTATCATGGACTCTACCCAGTCTATTTAATTTCCTCCCACAGCCCATGTACACTCACTCTCCCCTATCATGAACTGTACGCCACCCATTTAATCTCCTCCTAAAGCTCAAGTACACTGTACCCTATCATGGACTCTATCCACACATGTAATAACCTTTTTTATACATTGATGGGATGTGGGCATCGCTGGCAAGGCCAGGTTTTATTACCCATCCCTAATTGCCATTGAGAAGGTGGTGGTGAGCCGCCTTCTTGAACCGCTGCAGTCCGTGTGGTGAAGGTTCTCCCACAGTGCTGTTAGGAAGGGAGTTCCAGGATTTTGACCCAGCGACGATGGAGGAACGGCGATATATTTCCAAGTCGGGATGGTGTGTGACTTGGAGGAGAACGTGCAGGCGGTCTTGTTCCCACGCGCCTCCTGCCCTTGTCCTTCTAGGTGATAGAGGTCACGGGTTTGAGAGGTGCTGTCGATGAAGCCTTGGTGAGTTGCTGCAGTGCATCTTGTAGATGGTACACACTGCAGCTACGGTGCGCCAGTGGTGGAGTTAGTGAATGTTTAGGGTGGTGGATGGGGTGTCAATCAAGCGGGCTGCTTGTCCTGGATGGTGTCGAGCTTCTTGAGTGTTGTTGGATCTGCACTCATCCAGGCAAGTGGAGAGTATTCCATCACACTCCTGACTTGTGCCTTGTAGATGGTGGAAAGGCTTTGGCAATTCAGGAGATGAGTCAATCGCCATAGAATACCTAACCTCTGATCTGCTCTTGTAGCCACGGTATTTATGTGCCTGGTCCAGTTTAATTTCTGCTCAATGTTGAGCCCCAGGATGTTGATGGTGGGGGATTCGGCGATGGTAATGCCGTTTAAGGTCAAGGGGAGATGGTTAGACTCTCTTGTTGGAGATGGTCATTGCCTGGCACTTGTCTAGCGTGAATGTTACTTGCCATTTATTTGCCAAGTCTTGCTGCATGCGGGCATGGACTGCTTCATTATCTGAGGAGTTGTGAATGGAACTGAATACTGCAATCATCAGCAAACATCCCCATTTCTGACCTTTTGATTAAGGGAAGTTCATTGATGAAGCAGCTGAAGATGGTTGAGCCTTGGACGCTGTCCTGAGGAACACCTGCTGCTGTGTGCCGAGGCTGAGATGTTTGGCCTCCAACAACTACTACCATCTTTCTTTGTGCCAGGTATGACTACAGCCAATGGAGAGCTTTCCCCCTTATTCCACTGATTTCAATTTTACTGGTTCCTTGTTCCCACACTCGGTCAAATGCTGCCTTGATGTCAAGGGCACACATTATCACCTCACCTCAGGAATTCAGCGTTTTTGTCCATGTTTGGACCAAGGCTGTAATGAGTTCTGGAGCCGAGTGGTCCTGGCAGAACCCAAACTGAGCATCGATGAGCAGGTTACTGGTGAGTAAGTGCCACTTGATAGCACCGTCGACGACACCTTCCATCGCTTTCCATCATTCATGATTTATTAATTGATTGTTATCCTGATTTATTGATTCATTATCTTCTCAGTTTATTGACTGATTAATTTCCCAATTTATTGATTGATTGATTGATTGGTGTCCTGGTTTATTGATTTAATGCTGGATTAATGATTGGAGTGCATGAATTATAAGTCGGGCCTGTGCCTTTGGCCCGGTGTCCGGTGCCTGAGCCCCTCAGTCTGGCCCCCTGGGCCCACCACCTCATTCTCAGCTCCCTCTCATGGAGTGGGGTCATGCGCCAAATGTTGGAGTACAAGAGTAAGGAATTCTTAGTAAAATTGTACAGGGCTTTGGGGAGACCTCACCTGGAGTACTGCATACTTTCTTGGTCACCTTCTCTAAGGAAGGACTTACTTGCCTTAGAAGCGGTTCAATGAATATTTCACCGGATTGATTCCTGGGATGATAGGGTTGTCCTACCAGGAGAGATTGAGTAGATTGGGCTTATATTCTATGGAGTTCAGACGAATGAGAGGTGAGCTCATTGACAAATATAAGATTCTGAGGGGGCTTGACAGGGTTGAGGCTGAGAGATGGTTTCCCTTGGCTGGAGAGTCTGGAACTAGGAGGCATAGTCTCAGGAGAAGGGGTCGGCCATTCAAGACTGAGATAAGGAGGAATTTCTTCGCCCAGAGGGTTGTGAATATTTGGACTTCTCTGCACCAGAGGGCTGTGGATGATCATTTGTTGAGGATATTCAAGACTGAGATCGATAGATTTTTGAACTCTAGGGGAATCAAGGGATATGGGGATCGGGCAGGAAAGTGAAGTTGAGGTCGAAGATCAGCCCTGATCTGATTGAATGGTGGCGCAGGCTTGAGGGGCCGAATGGCCTACTCCTATTCCTATTTTTATGTTCTGTCCCCAGGCGCCAACTGATGGGCGGAACCTCGAGACTCAGGGGGAGGGGTCAACAGGGCGGTACCAATATCACCACCCATGGTGGGGGGATGTTAAACGGCCAGCAACCAGTCCTGAGGGACCAGCCTGGGGACAGATCAATGATACATTCTGTGCCCTCTCCTTCTTCTCATCAGCTCACAGACCATTCTCCATAGTTACCACATCCATCCTCCTCTCCCCACCCCTTCCGGCGACGATGGATCAGGCCAAGTGATCCAGGCAGACCGCGGCAGCGGGTGCGACCACGGCAGTCCGCGGGAGAGGACTCGTGATCTGAGCACCAACCACCAACCCCTCCTCCCAGCGGGAGAGTGGAACAGCCCAGAGGTGAAACTGCACATTGGCGCACGCTACTGTAACGTCACCAAAGGCGTGATGCACAGGATTCGAAACGTCATGACGCAAGAGATTTGGTGGAGGCAGGTGGTGATATCAACACATACGAGATAGGACGGTTGTCCTCTTCCTGGGCTGAAAATTTGGATGCAAACAACAGATGAATTTCAGAAGAGATTTATTAACAATGAATAGGAGAATGCAGCATTTACTATTAAAATATAAACCACTTACTTGTATTTGTGCGATATAAACAAGAATGAAAGATTGTAATATTGCAGAGCAAACTCCTTTCAATTATAGATCAGTGAAGAATCCACTATCAGATCAGTGAAGAATCCCCTATCAGATCAGTGAAGAATCCCCTATCGGATCAGTGAAGAATCCCCTATCGGATCAGTGAAGAATCCACGATCAGATCAGTGATGAATCCCCTATCAGATCAGTGATGAATCCCCTATTAGATCAGTGATGAATCCCCTATCAGATCAGTGATGCATTCCCTATCGGATCAGTGAAGAATCCCCTATCAGATCAGTGATGAATCCCCCATCAGATCAGTGATGAATCCCCTATCAGATCAATGATGAATCCCCCATCAGATCAGTGATGAATCCCCTATCAGATCAATGATGAATCCCCCATCAGATCAGTGATGAATCCCCTATCAGATCAGTGATGCATTCCCTGTCGGATCAGTGATGAATCCCCCATCAGATCAGTGATGAATCCCCCATCAGATCAGTGATGAATCCCCGATCAGATCAGTGATGAATCCACTATCAGATCAGTGAAGAATCCACTATCGGATCAGTGATGAATCCCCTATCGGATCAGTGATGAATCCACTATTAGATCAGTAAAGAATCCCCTATCGGATCAGCGATGAATCCACAATCAGATCAGTGATGAATTCCCTATCAGATCAGTGAAGAATCCCCTATCAGATCAGTGAAGAATCCCCTATCGGATCAGTGAGGAATCCACTATCAGATCAGTGAGGAATCCCCTATCAGATCAGTGAGGAATCCCCTATCAGATCAGTGAAGAATCCCCGATCAGATCGGTGAAGAATCCCCTATCGGATCAGTGAAGAATCCCCTATCAGATCAGTGAAGAATCCCCTATCGGATCAGTGAAGAATCCCCTATCAGATCAGTGAAGAATCCCCTATCGGATCAGTGAAGAATCCCCTATCAGATCAGTGAAGAATCCCCTATCGGATCAGTGAAGAATCCCCTATCAGATCAGTGAAGAATCCCCTATCGGATCAGTGAAGAATCCCCTATCAGATCAGTGATGAATCCCCTATCAGATCAGTGTGGAATCCCCGATCAGATCAGTGAAGAATCCCCTATCAGATCAGTGAAGAATCCCCTATCGGATCAGTGATGAATCCCCTATCGGATCAGTGATGAATCCCCTATCAGATCAGTGAAGAATCCCCTATCGGATCAGTGAAGAATCCCCTATATCAGCTAAGCCGAGGATCGCCTACCAGATGATAAGCGGTTCCCTGTTCTTGGGTAAGGGAGCAGCCTCTCTCGATATGCAAGCGGCGTTCAAATCCTGACAGAGTTGGCCTTCATAGAGAGTCAGGAGTCGGTGAGGCTGGTGAAGAAAGAGGCAGTGAGATGAGACGGAATATCTCGGAGGGAGCATTGGAAAGAAAGAAATGCAGGAATTGCACTTAAGATCAGAGTAGAGCCCGGGGGGAGGTAGTTTTGCTACAAAGCCCTAGTCCGATCACATCTCAAGTACTGTGCACAGTTCTGGACATCGCACCTTAGAAAGGATATTATAGCAGGTACAGCACAGGAGGAGGCCATTCGGCCCATCGTGGCTGGGCCGGCTCTTTGAAAGAGCGATCCGATTCGTCCCACTCCCCTGCTCTTTCTCCGTAGCCCTGCAAGTGTTTCCCTTCAAATATTTATCCAATTCGCTTCTGAAAGTTACGATTGAATCTGCTTCTACCACCCTTTCAGGCAGTGCATTCCAGATCATTACAACTCGCTGCATAAAAACAATGTTTCTTTATCTCCCCTCTGTTCTTTTGCCGATCACCTTAAATCTGTGTCCTCTCGTTCCGGACTCTTCTCCCACTGGGAACAGTTCACTTTGTTTACTCTATCAAAACCCTTCATGATTTTGAACACATCTATCAAATCGGCCCTTAACCTTCTCTTCCGTAAGGAGAGCAACCGCAGCTTCTCCAGTATCTCCACATAACTGAAGTCGCTCATCCCTGGTCCCATTCTTGAAAATCTCTTCTGCAGACTCGCTAAGGCCTAGACATCCTTCCGAAAGTGTGGTGCCCAGAATTGGACACAATACACCAGCTGAGGCCTGACCAGTGATTATAAAGGTTTAGCATAACTTCCTTGCTTTTGTACTCTATACCTCACCTAATAAAGCCCAGAATCCCATATGCTTTTCTAACAGCCTTCTCAACGAGTCCTGCCATCTTCAAAGATTTGTGTACATACATCCCCAGGTCTCTCTGTTCCTGCACTCCCTTTAAAATTGTACCATTTAGTTTGCCTCTCCTCATTCTTCCTATGTATCACTTCACATTTCTCTGCGTTAAATTTCTTCTGCCACGTGTCTGCCCCATTTTATCAGTCTGTCTAAGTCCTTCTGAACTCTGTTTCTATCCTCCTCATTGTTTACTAAATTTTCGAGTTTCTTTTCATCTGCAAGCTTTGAAACTATGCCCTGTAAAACCAAGTCGAGTTCATTAATATATACCAAAAAATAGCAGTGGTCCTAATACTGACCCCTGTGGAATACCACTGTATACTTCCCCCCATTCTGAAAAACAACTGTTCACCACTACTCTCGGCTTTCTGTCTCCTGGCCAATTTTAATATCCGCGCTGCCACCGGCCCTTTAATCCCATGGGCTTTAATTTTACTCACAAGTCTATTATATGGTGCTTTATCCAATGCCTTTTGAAAGAGTTAGAGATAAACTTTTTTCGCTGGTGGAGGAGTTTAGCTCAAGGGGACATAATCTTAAAATCAGAGCCAGGCCATTCAGGAGAGAAGTCAGGAAACACTTCTTCACGCAATGGGTGATAGACGTGTGGAACTCCCACAAAAAGCAGCAGATGCTAGCTCAATTAATAATTTGAAATTATTAGATTTTTGCTCGCCAAGTGTATTAACGGACATTGAGCCAAAATGGGTAAATGGAGTTAGGATACAGATCAGCTATGATCTTATTGAATGGCGGAACAGGTTCGAGGGGCCGAATGGCCTACTCCTGTTCCTATGTTCCTTTGAGGCTCTGTATGTTAAATGGAGAAGGAAGGGCCGAGTGAAAAAAATGGAGGTCGCTGCATTCCTATTCCAGATTTAAACAGATGGAGAGAACCTGTGCACATTAACTGTGCAGGTGTGGCGAAACAGGCTCGAGGGGCTGAATGGCCTACTCCTGTTCCTATGTTCATACGTTAGCCCTTAAGCGGATACATGAGTGATTATTATGCTGAAGTTCTCGGCATCATTAAAACAATATGAGTTCAAAGCAAATATATCAGCTCAGTGGAAACTGCCTGTCTCTCGTTTCCTCCAAGTGCGACGTGAGATAAGATCCAGATGTTTTGAGAAAACAATCGTGAGACGTAGTCCCTTGGCCCAGGATGAATGTTCCTCGATTGGGGTTAACGTGACTCACAGTTCTGCATGAGGAACAACACGTATTAAAGGACAGTGTTACACAGCAGTCTATACTGGTCCCAGTTAGTCAGAACGAAACAAACTCGTCAATCAATTAATTAATAAAGTGAATTGATCAGAGCGACCACTGATTTGGACATCTGCCCAATTCTATATTTTAAAAAAGGCAGTAGTGCATTGTAAAGTTTTGGACTTTACATAAATTATATACAGAGTAAAGCTCCCTCGACACTGTCCCACCAGACTCCAAGGGCAGGTACAGTACGGGTTCGATACAGATTAAAGCTCCCTCTAAACTGACCCATCAAACGCTCCCAGGGCAGGTACAGCACGGGTTAGATACAGAGTAAAGCTCCATCTACACTGTCCCATCAAACACTCCCAGGGCAGGTACAGTACGGGTTAGATACAGAGTAAAGCTCCCTCTACCTTGTCCCATCAAACGCTCTCAGGTTAGGTACAGCATGATTTAGCTACAGAGTAAAGCTCCCTCTACACTGTTACATCAAACACTCCCAGGGCAGGTACAGCATGGGATAGATACAGAGTAAAGCTCCCTCTACACTGTCCCATCAAACAATCCCAGGGCAGGTACAGCATGGGATAGATACAGAGTAAAGCTCCCTCCACACTGTCCCATCAAACACTCCCAGGGCAGGTACAGCACGGGTTAGATACAGAGTAAAGCTCCCTCGACACTGTCCCATCAAACAATCCCAGGGCAGGTACAGCATGGGATAGATACAGAGTAAAGCTCCCTCCACACTGTCCCATCAAACAATCCCAGGGCAGGTACAGCACGGGTTAGATACAGAGTAAAGCTCCCTCTACACTGTCCCATCAAACACTCCCAGGGCAGGTACAGGGTTAGATACAGAGTAAAGCTCCCTCTACACTGTCCCATCAAACACTCCCAGGGCAGGTACAGGGTTAGATACAGAGTAAAGCTCCCTCTACACTGTCCCATCAAACACTCCCAGGGCAGGTACAGGGTTAGATACAGAGTAAAGCTCGCTCTGCACTGTCCCATCAAACACAGCCAGGGCAGGTACAGCATGGGTTAGGTACAGAATAAAACTCTCTCTACACTGTCCCATCAAACACTCCCAGGGCACGTACAGCATGGGTTCGATACAGGTTAAGCTCCCTCCACACTGACCCCTCCAACAGCATCGCTCCCAAGTACCCCTCCAAGTCACACACCATCCCGACTTGGACGTATGTTCGCCGTTCCTTCATCGTCGCTGGGTGAAAATCGTGGACCTAACAGCATTGTGGGAGTACCTTCAACACACAGGACTTTTTTTTTTATTCGTTCACGGGATGTGGGCGTCGCTGGCAAGGCCGGCATTTATTGCCCATCCCTAACTGCCCTCGAGAAGGTGGTGGTGAGCCGCCTTCTTGAACCGCTGCAGTCCGTGTGGTGACGGTTCTCCCACAGTGCTGTTAGGAAGGGAGTTCCAGGATTTTGACCCAGCGACAATGAAGGAACGGCGATATATTTCCAAGTCGGGATGGTGTGTGACTTGGAGGGGAACTGCAGCGGTTCTGGAAGAAAGCCCACCGCCAAGCTCTCTTGGGGCAACTAGGGATGGGCAATAATTGCTGGCCTTGCCAGCGACGTTCACATCCCGAGAATGATTTAAGAAATATCCAACCTATAAATTTCGGTAAGTAAAAAAGAAACCTTACACAGAGTTGATACTTTCAGCGGATCGCTACGCTGAGAGAATTTCTCCTCTTCTGCCTCTCGTCTCCGATAAGCACACGTGTAGTAATCGTCGCCGCGTCTCATTACGTCCTTGATGTCAAACGTGACGGACAGACTCCAGGGTTTCGCCTTCTCAGACATCACCGGCCTCATTCCGGTGCTTTGGTACAAATAAAACTTGCGACCTGCTTCTCCAGAGGGAGCTTCGCAGGTCACGGTGACGGACTGTCCCACCTCAAACATCTTGTAACCTCCTTCCAAAGTGATCGTCGGTCTTGGAAGATCACCTTGACCGAGGAGCAAAAGAAAACAGGGGCAACGTAAGGATAGACATGTCACAATTCCAAAATATTAGTGTCACTGTTACATTCTGGAGGTCTCTTTAAGAAGGAATGGACTCTCATTTATATTGCGTCTTTCACGACCTCAGGACGTCCCAAAGCATTTACGGCCAATGAAGTACTTTTGACAGAAAAAGTGACTAAAAATGTTGACATAGCAATTTACAGTGGTAAATGTTGACAGAAAAGCGTGACCAGAAATGTTGACATAGCAATTTAAAATGGTAAATGTTGACAGAATTTCAATATAGATAAGTGTGAGGTGGTGCATTTTGGTGGGAGGGATAAGGAGGCCACATTCTCCTTGGGAAATAAGAGTCGAAATGGGGTAGAGAAGCAAAGGGTGCAGATTCACAATTCATTAATAGTAGTGTCACAAGTGAACACGGCCATTAAAAATGCAAACAAAGCACTGGGGTTCATTCCTAGAGGAATAGAATTGAAAAGCAGAAACGTTTTGTTAAACTTATATCAAACCTTGGTTAGCCCACATTTGGAGTATTGTGCACAGTTCTGGTCTCCACACGATAAAAAGCATATGGAGGCACTGGAGAAGGTGCAACAAAGAGTTACAAGGATTATACCAGAACTGAGAGTTTCTACCTATCAGGAAAAGTTGAACAGGCTGGGGCGCTTTTCTCTTAGAAACTGGAGGTCATAAATATACGATAGTCATTGATAAATCCAGTAAAGAATTCAGGAGTAACTTTTTTACCCAGAGAGTGTTTAGATTGTGGAACTTGCTTCCACAAGGAGTAGTTGAGGCAAATAGCATAGATGCGTTTAAGGGAAGCTAGATGAGATAACAAAACTTGGAAGTGTAGTGAATAGTGAGGAGGATAGTGAAAGACTTCAAGAGGATATAGACAGGTTGGTGAAATGGGCGGACACGTGGCAGATGAAATTTAACGCAGAAAATTGCGACGTGATATATTTCGGTACGAAGGACGAGGAGAGGCAACATAAACCAAAGGGCACAACTTTAAAAGGGGTACAGGAACAGAGAGATCTGAGGGTATATGTGCACAAATAGTTGAAAGTGGTAGGGCAGGTTGAGAAAGCGGTTAAAAAAGCATACGGGATCCTGGGCTTTATAAATAGAGGCAGAGAGTACAAAAGCAAGGATGTCATGATGAAATTTTATAAAACATTGGTTCGACCACAACTGGAATATTGTGTTCAGTTCTGGGCACCGCACTTTAGGAAGGATGTGAAGGGCTTAGAGAGGGTGCAGAAAAGATTTAGTGGAATAATTGCAGGGACGAGGGACTTTAGTTACGTGAACAGACTGGAGAAGCTACGGTTGTTCCTTGGAACTGAGGAGGTTTAGAGGAGATTTGATCGAGGTGTTTAAAATCATTAAGGTTCTAGACAGAACAGATAGAGAGAAACAGTTCCCATTGGCGGAAGGGTCAAGAACCAGCGGACATAGATTTAAGATGATTGGCAAAAGGTGACACGACGATATTTTTTTAAACACAGCGTGTGGTTATGATCTGGAATGCACTGCCCGAGGGGGCGGTGGAGGCAGATTCAATCGTGGCCTTCAAAAGGGAAATGGATAAGTACTTGAAAGAAAAAAAAAAGCAGGGCTACGGGGAAAGGGCGGGAGAGTGAAACCAGCTGGAATGCGCTTGCATAGAGCCGGCACGGACTCGATGGGCCGAATTGCCTCCTTCCATGCTGTAACCTTTCTATGATACTAGGTACATGATGGAGGAATGGATAGAACGTTATGCTGATAGGGTTGGATTAAGAGGGGCAGGAGAAGGCTCGTGAAGAGCATGAATACGGGCATGGACCAGTTGGGCCGAATAGCCCGTTTCTGTGCTTTAAATTCTGTGCAATCCTTCGTAAAAAGCGTGACCAAAAATGTTGACACAGCAATTTACTGTGGTAAATGTTGACAGAATAGGGTGATCAAAAATTGGAACAACGGCAGGACAAGGTTGATGAATTTTTATAAACAATCTATAGATTTATTCCCCACAGTTTAACAGGTTGGGGATTGATTCTCCCGTGATCACTTACCTATCTCAGTCACTCTCACGCCATCACTGAATGGGGATTCGAACCATTTTCCAGGGGCGTCCATTGCGTACTTACACTGGTAGATTCCCACCCTGTTTGGACCCAGAATACTGACGGTTTGAAAGCTGTGGGGCTCCCCAACGTATGCAGGTTGCCCATCTCTGTAAAAATAAAAGTAACCGTTCGGCTCCCGCACGTCTCCCTCACACGTCATGGTCATGACTTGTCCTTTCCAATACTTGCCCGTCTGTACATTAAGGATCAGCTTTGGTTTTGTGAGCGGATCTGTGGTAAATAAAAATAAATAAATCAGAACATAAGAATTAGGAGCAGGAGTAGGCCATACGGCCCCTCGAGCCTGCTCCGCAATTCAATCAGATCATGCCTGATCTGTGACCTCAACTCCACTTTCCCGCCCGATCACCATATCCCTTGATTCCCTTAGAATCAAAAATCCATCCATCTCAGGCTTGACTATAATCAACGGCTCAGTATCCACAGCCCTCTGGGCTAGAGAATTCTAAATATTCACAACCCTCTGAGTGAAGTAATTCCTCCTCATCTCAGTCCTAAATGGCCGACCCCTTAACCTGAGACTATGTCCCCTAGTTCTAGATTCTCCGGCCAGGGGAAACATCCTCTCAGCATTTGCCCTGTCCAGCCTTCTTAGAGTCTTATATTTTCAACGAGATCACCTCTCATTCTTCTAAACTCCACACAGTATCGGCCCATTCTACTCAATCGTTCCTCATAGGGCAGCCCTCTCATTCCAGGAATCAATCTAGTGAACCTTTGCTGCACTTCCCCTAAGGCATGTGTATCACTCCTTAGGTAAGGAGACGAAAACTGCACATAGTACTCCTCGTGTCGTCTTAATAAAGCCCTGAACAATTACAGCAAGACTTCCTTACTCTTGTACTCCAATCTCCTTGCAATAAAAGCCAACATCCATTTGTCTTCCTAATTGCTTGCTCTACCTGTATGTGAACATCCTGTTTTTCGTGTATAAGGACACCCAAATCCCTCTGAACACCAACACTTAATAGTTTTTCACCATTTAAAAGATGTTACGTTTTTCTATTTTTCCTACCAAAGTGAATAAGCTCACATTTCCCCACATTATACTCCAGCTGCCACCTTCTTGTCCACTCAACCTGTCTATATCCCTTTACAGACAATTTGCATCCTCCTTACAGCTTACTTTCCCACCTGCCTTTGTATCATCAGCAAACTTGGATACATTAAACTCGGTCCCTTCATCTAAGTCATTAATATAGATTGTAAATAGCTGAGGTCCAAGCACTGATCCTTAGGGCAGCCCACTAGTTACAACCTGCCAACCCAAAAATGACACGTTTATTCCTACTCTCTGCTTTCTGTCCGTTAACCAATCCTCAATCCATGCAGATATGTTACACCCAATCCCATGAGCCCTAATCTTGTGTAACAACCTTTTATTTGGCACCTTATCGAATGCCTTTTGAAAATCCAAATATATGACATCCACTGGTTCCCCCTTACCTACCCTTTCGATTTACACCCTCAAAACAATCTAATAGATTTTTCAAACACGATTTCACTTTCATAAAACCGCGTTGACTTTGCCTAATAACAAGATTATTTTCTAAGTGCCCTGTTACTAGATCCTTAATAATAGATTTTTTTCATTTTCCCTACTACTGATGTCAGGCTAACTAGCCTATAGATCCCTGTTTTCTCTCCCTCCTTTCTTGAATAGCGGGAGTACATTTGCTACTTTCCAGTCCGCTGGGACGTTCTAGAATCTAGGGGATTTTGGAAGATCACAACCCATGCATCGAATATCTCTGCAGCCACCTCTTTTTAAACCTTAAGATGTAGGCCATTAGGGCTAGAGTATTTGTTGGCTTTTAGTCCCATTAATGTTATCTAAAACTTTTTCTTTACTAAAATTAATTACTTCAAGTTCCTCCCTCTCATTAGAAACTTGTTTCCCCACTATTTCCCTATGTTTTTTTTGTGTCTTTCACTGTTATTTATTTAACTGCTCTTCTATTTCCTTATTCCCCATTATAATTTCTCCTGTCTCTGCCTCCAAGGGGCCCACGTTTACTTTAACTAATCTCTTCCTTTTTATATACTAGTAGAAGCTCTTACAATCGGTTTTTATATTCTTGCTAGTTTACTCTCATATTCAATGTCCTCCCACTTTATCAATTTCTTGGTCACCCTTAGCTGGATTCTAGAATCCTCCCAATCCTCAGGCTTACTACATTTTAGCAACATTGCAAGCCTCTTTTAAACTAATACTATCCTTAACTTCTCTAGTTAGCTCCGGTTGGATCACTTTCCCTGTGGAGTTTTTTATTCCTCACGAGCATAGATATCGCTGGGAATTATGAATTATTTATTTAAATGTTCACCACTGCTTATCGACCATCATATCTTTTAATCTAATTTCCTAATCTACCTTAACCAACTCACCCCTCATACCGACATAATTGGCCTTGTTGAAATTTAAGGCCCTAGTTTCGGACTTAACTACATCACTCTCAAACACAATATGAAATTCTATCATATTATGATCACTCTTCCCCAGAGGATCCTTTATTATACGATTACTAATTAATCCTGTCTCATTGCACAATACTCGATCTAAAATAGCCTGTTCACTAGTTGGCTCCTCGAAATATTGTTCTAGGAAACTGTCTTGAATGTATTCCAAGAATTCGTCATCCAAACTATTTTTGCCAGGTTGGATTGCCCAGTCTATATGAAGATTAAAGTCGCCCGCGATTATTGCTATACCCTTGTTAAATGCTCCTCTAATTTCCTGATAACTACTGTTAGGGTGCCTGTAAATTACTCCCATCAATGTTTTCTGACCCTTGTTATTTCTGAGTTCCACCCATACTGATTCAACATCCTGATTTTCAGTGCTAAGATCCTTTCTCCCCACTGTCTGAGTGAGGGTGTGCAGGAACAGAGAGACCTGAGTGTTCATGTGTGTAAATCTTGAAGGTGGCTGGAATGATGAAGCTGTCAAAGAAAGCCATACGGGATGCTGGGTTTTGGAAATAGAGACTTAGAGCACAAAAGTAAGGAAGTGATAGTTAAACTTCTTTAAAACACCGGTTCATCCTCAGCAGGAGTATTGTGCCTCCACTTTAGGAAGGATGTCAAGCCCTTGGAGAGGGTGCAGAGGAGATTTTCCAGAATAGTACGAGTGATGGGTAATTTCAGTTACGTGGAGAGACTCGAGAAGCTGGGGTTGTTTTCTTTGGATCAGAGAAGGTTAAGGGGAGATTTAATAGATGTGTTCAAAATTATGAGGGATTTTGTTCCACTAAATAAAGAGAAATTGTTTCCACTGGCAGGAGGACCCGTAACCAGATGACGAAGCTTTAAGATAATTGGCAAAACAACTGGAATTGAGGAGTTTTTTCATGCAGCAAGTTATTATAATCTGGAATTCACTGCCTGAAATGTGGTGGAAGCTGATTCAATAATAACTTTCCATAGGAAATTGGATAATTACTTGAAGGGGGACAAAATTGCAGGGCCCTGGGGAAAGGGGAAGGGGGAGTGGGACTAATTGGATAGCTTTTTCATCGAGTCGGCACAGGCACAATGGACTGAATGGCCTCTTTCTGTGCTGTGAGATTCCATGATTCTAATTGGATAGCTCTTTCAAAGAGCCAGCACGATGGACCGAACGGTCTCATTCTATGATCGGTTGCTACCTTTAGTCAATGGCTCTCTACATTATCGTAGTATCATGGGATTGGAAGGCGTGCTCGATGGACCTTTTAGCGCCTAATGGTTGCTATGTTCCAATGATTGGTAATGATCTGGCTGCCAATCAGCACAATAAATCAAAAACCGAAAAGCTTACTGTGCGCGGTTATCGCCAAGGAGTTACTGCGGCCCGACAGCACTGTCCGCTGGGTCAGCCGTCTCCGATAGGCGCACGAGTAATACTCGGTCCCGTTGATCAAGGTGTCCCTGATGTCGAAGGCGACGTGAAACGTCATGTCTCTGGGGGACTTGGACAACAGCGCCTCCTCCTGGCTGTCCTTGTACAAGTAGAAGGTGCTGTCACGATCTTCAAAAGCTCCCTGGCACACAAGCCTGGCCGATTCTCCCACCTCCAACGTCCTGGTCACTCCTTGGAAATAGAGATACGGTCTCACCAAGCGGACTGCAATGGATGGGGAGTGGGGGGGTAAGTGGAGGCGAAGAAAAGGCACTTTCAAACATTGGTCGAATCATACGGCACCTCCGACAGTGCAACATTCCCTCGGTACCGCAATGTCAACAATAGCAACAACTTGTATTTATATAGTGCCTTTAACGTAGTAAAGCGTCCCAAGGATTGATAAACAAAAATTGACACTGAGCCACATAAGGTGATATTAAGACAAATGACCAAAAGCTTGGTCAAAAAGGTATGGTTTCGGGGGCGTTTTAAACGAGAGAGAGCTGGAGTTGAGGGAGGGAATTCCCGAGCTTAGGGTCAAGGCAGCTGAAGACACGTCCCAATGGTGGAGCGAAGGGAGTGGTGGATGGGCAAGAAGCCAGAATTGGAGGAAATCAGAGTTCTCGGGAAAGTTGTAGCGCTGGAGGAGGTTAGAGAGAAAGGGAGGGGGCGGGGCCATGGAGGGATTTGAACGGAAGGATGAGAATTCTAGGGTTGGAGAACGTTACAGAGATAGAGTGGGGGCGAGTGCTCTGAACAAGAGGATGAGAATTGTAGGGTTGGAAGATGTCACAGATATAGGGTGGGGGCGAGGGCTAGAACACAAAGATGATAATTATATGGCTGGAGGAGATTACAGAGATAGGATGTCATGGATGGATTTGAATACGAGGATGAGAATTACAGGGCTGGAGGAAGTTACAGCGATAGGGAGGGGCGTGGGCTGCGGAGGGATTTGAACACGAGGATGATAATTGTAGGGCTGGTTTATGTGCTCAATTTTCTGGACTAGACTTGAAACCTGAACCTTACGACTCACTGAGTCACGGATTACGATCAAGGTCATTCTGAAGCCTCCTATTTACCACAGAAAATAAGGCCCATAAACTAAGTGCTAACCCCTCTCCCGTCGAGTTAAGGAAACAACAGTGACTTACTCTCCACGACTATCTTCACTGAGTCGCTGCGCTCCGACTCGATCAGTCTCTCAGACACGGATGTGACGTAGCCACATGCGTAATGTTTGATGGCGACGCCCAGTATGTTGGTGATGTCAAACGTGGCGGAACTATTGGCCGATTGGCTCGTCTCGGAGGCGACCGGTTTCTTCTCTCCGCCTTGGTACAAGTGAAAGGTGGCGTTTCCAACGGGGGAGGGAGCCGTGCACGTAACTCTCACAAGCTCCCCATCGACGAAGACACGGTATTTCCCCTCAGGGGCAATCCTCGGTTTGGCGGGACGCTCTGAATAAAAAATAAAAGAGCTAGTTGTATTATTAAATGTATTGACGCAGGTTAACAAGGCTGTAAGAAATGCAAACAAAGTACTGGGGTTCAATTCTAAAGGAACAGAGTTCAAAAGCTGAAAGATTATGTGAAACTTATATTAAAATTTGGTTAGATCACACTAAGAGCACTGTCCTGCCGTAAAGCTGCACATTCCTGTGCGTGAGGATGGCAATAAAAAAAACTGCCCACAGTGATTCAGAATGAGTGAAAGACAATCAATCCTGGACGTTATGGAATCATAGAATCCAACAGCACGGAAGGAGCCCATTCGGCCCATCATGCCTGTGCCTGCTCTTTGAAAGAGTGATCCGATTAGTCCCACTCCCCTGCTCTTTCCCCATTACCTTACAGTGCTTTCCTTTTCAGGTATGTATCTAATTCCCGTTCGAATGTAACTATTGAATCTCCTTCCACCGCCCTTTCAGGCAGTGCATTCCAGATCATAAAAAATCTTAACATACATCCCCCTCATCTCGCTCTGGCTCTTCTCCCAATTCCCTTCAATCTGTGTCCCCTGGTGACCGACCCTCCCCCCAGTGGAAACAGTTTCTCCCCATCGACTCCATCAAAACCCCTCCTCATTTTCAACCCCTCTATTAAATCTCCCCTAAACCGTCTCTGCTCCAAGGAGAACAATCCCAGCTTCTCCAGTCTCTCCATATAACTGAAGTCCCTCATCCCTGGTACCATTCTGGTAAATCTCCCCTGCACCCTCTATAAGGCCTTGATATCCTTCCTAAAGCACGGTGCTCAGAATCGGATGCAATACTCCAGCTGAGGCCTAACCAGTGATTGATAAAGGTTTAAGCATAACTTCCTCATGTTGTCGGGATGATGAAGTTGGGATTGGGAAGGGAGATTAGGGAGAAGCTTTTCACCCTCTCCAACCACCTCCCGAGTAGCGGGAGGCACATTATTGCTTCTCTGCCGTCCACATTTCACAAGTAGGTCGATAAATAAGTGTAAAAAAAGATCGTTGTACCGATTACAGTCACGGCCACAGGGTCACTGCGCTCTGCGAATATCTGCCGCCCCGACACCCGCCTCCAATAGGAACACGTGTACTCTTGCGTCCCGACCTCCACAATGTCCTGGACCTCGAAGATGACAAACAAGCTCCAAGACTCGGCCCTCTGAAACTGGGCCGATTCCTCCTCAGTGCCTCGGTACAAGTAAAAGTAGTGGCCTCGAGTGGGAGTCCGAGCTACACACACCAGCTTCATACGCTCTCCTTTCACGAACACCTTGACCTGTCGGTATATGTAGATTGTTGGCTTGGGGGGACGATCTGTCAGGGAGAAAATATCGATGCTGAACGCAGTAAGACATGTAACGATCAACTTTTACAATCGTACATCTGCACACACTTCCTGTGCATGTTGCAGCTATGCAAAGCTCTGGTTAGACCCTATTTATTGTACTGGGCACCGCTTCTCAGGAGGGATATATTGACCTTGGAGGGGATGCAGCAGAGAGTCACCAGAATGATACCGGGACATAAGTGGTTACATTCTGAGGACAGGTTGCACAGACGAGGCTTGTATTCCCACGAGTGGAGAAGATTAAGGGATGATCTAATTAAGGTGTTTAAGGTGATTAAAGGGTTTGATCGGTGGAGAGAGAGAAAATATTTTCTCTGGTGGGGGAGTCCAGAACAAGGGGGCATGACGTTAAAATTAGAGCTAGGCTATTCAAGGGTGATGTAAGGAAGCAATTCTTCCGCCAACTGCAGTAGAAATCTGGAAATCTCTCCCCCAAAAATCTGTTGAGGCTGGGGGTCAATAGAAAATTTCAAAACTGAGATTGATGGATTTTTGTGAGACAATGGTATTCAGGGTTATGGAAACAAGGCGGGTAGATGGAGTTGAGATACAGATCAGCCAGGATCTAGTTAAATGGCGTAACGGGCTCGAGGGGTTGTTCCCATGTTCCGACAAATAACTTTTTCGATTAAAAATTCCATGTAAACTTTTACAATGGGAAACGCACCCTCCCGCCAGTGGTAGCGCTGTGGTGCTCCAGTCCTGGTGTATAGTCCCACGGGGGTTCGGGCTTCTCAAGGGATGGAAAAACTCAGACCAGGTCACAAGAGTGTTCAGTCCTGCTCATTGAACCACCTGCGTAGCTTTCTAAATTGAGCATAGATTTTTTTTTTAAAGTGCTCTGTTGCCTCCATGATGACATTTAAGAAATTGACTTGCAAGGAAATGTGAGCTGTGCTGGACTGTTCACCGAGTTCAGTGCGACGGCGAACACCCTCAAATCCCTCCCTGTCCCAGCAAAAATAAATCAGCCACTTTCTCATAATATCTTGTGCTTTCTAAATTCAGACCACTTTGCGTCTTCCAGACTTAAAATCACGCCAGGGACAATTGACTTGCAAAACTTAAGTGATTCTGCATGGAATTCCCGTCTCAGCTATTTCAGCGAAGCATTCGGCGTCAATATAATCAACTACTAATGGGAATTGGCAAAGATTCATTATATTTCAGCCGGATTTCCATGGCTCTTGGATCTCTTCAGATCTCTAGTACCCATCACTTACCGGTGACAATGATTCTACTGCCTTGGTTGACCAGAGTCTCTCTCCAATCTCAGGTCTCCATCACTTAACGGTGTCAATGGTTCTCCTACCTGAGTTTACCAGAGTCTCTCTCCAATCTCAGGTCTCCATCACTTACTCGTGACAATGGTTCTCCGACTTGAGTTTACCAGAGTCTCTCTCCAATCTCAGGTCTCCGTCACTTACTCGTGACAATGATTCTACTGCTTTGTTTACCAGACTCTTTCTCCAATCTCAGGTGCCTATCACTTATTAGTGACGATGATTCTCCCACCTTAGTTTACCAGAGTCTCTCTCCAATCTAACGTGCCCATCACTTACCGGTGACAATGATTTGCCCAACATCATCCGAAAATATAACGTCAGATTCCGCATGTACTCTGATGAAACCCATCTCTACCTCACAAGCACCTCCCACGACCCCTCCACTGTCTCTCATTTGTCACACTGCTTGTCCGACATATAGTACTCAATAAGCAAAAATTTCCTCCAACTAATTATTGGGAAGACCGAAGCCATTGTCTTTGGTCCCCGCCAAAAACTCCGTTACCTATCCACCGAATCGACCCCTCTCTCCAGCCACTGTCTGAGGCTGAACCAGACCCTTCGCAAACTTGGCATCCTATTTGACCCTGCCTCAGCTCAACTGCTGCTGAAACCCTCATCCATGACTTTGTTACCTCTAGACTTGACTATTCGAATACTCTCCCAGTCGGCCTCCCATCTTTCATCATCCATAAACTTGAACTCATTCAAAGCTCTGCTGCCCGTATCCTAACTCGTACCGATTACCGTTCACCCATCAACCCTATGCTCACTGACCTACATTGGCTCTCGTTCCGGCTTCATCTCGATTTTAAAATTCTCATCCTTGTTTTCAAATCCCTCCATGACCTCACCCCTCCTATCTCTGTAACCTCCTCCAACCCGACAACCCTCTGAGATCTCTGCGCTCCTCCAATTCTTGCCTCTTGTGCATCCCCAACTTTAATCGCTCCACCATTATCGGCCATGCCTTCAGATGCCTAGGCCATAAGCTCTGGACCTCCCTCCCTAAATCTTTCCGCCTCCCTATCGTCTACCGTCTTTCAGATGAGACGTTAAAGCGAGACCCCGTCTGCCCTCTCAGGTGCACGTAAAAGATCCCACAGCACTATATCGAAGAAGGGCAGGGGAGTTATCCCCAGTGTCCTGGCCAATATTTAGCCATCAACCAACATCAATAAAAACAGATTATCTGGTCATTTATCTCATTGCTGATTGTGGGACCTTGCTGTGCGCAAATTGGCTGCCGCATTTCCGACATTACAACCGTGACTACACTTTAAAAATATTGTATTGGCTGTAAATCGCTTTGGGACATCTTCAGGTCACGAAAAGCTCTTTGTAAATGCAAGTATTTCTTTCTTTTGGCTCTCTCTCCAACTTTAAGACGCTTCTCAAAACCTACCCCTTTGGCGAGCTTTTGGTCACCTCTCCTGATATCTCATTATTTGGCTCAGTGTCAAATTATATTTGATAATCGCTCTTGTGAAACACCTTGGGACGTTTCACTACGTTAAAGGCGCTATATAAATGCAAGTTGTTGTTGGTTGACCAGGGTATATCGCAGATCTTTAGTGCCCATCACTCACCTGTGACGATGATTCTCCCACCTTGTAACCAGGATCTCGCCCCAATCTCAGGTGCCCATCACTCACCTGTGACAATGATTCTCCAAACTTGTAACCAGGATCTCGCCCCAATCTCAGTTGCCCACCACTCACCTGTGACAATGATTCTCCCACCTTGTAACCAGGTTCTCGCCCCAATCTCAGGAGCCTGTCACTCACCTGTGACAATGATTCTCCCACCTTGTAACCAGGATCTCGCCCCAATCTCAGGTGCCTGTCACTCACCTGTGACAATGATCCTCACATCTCGGCTACGAGGTGACTTGATCCATTCCCCGGAGATCTCTCTTCCATATTGACACTGATACCCGCCTTCTGGGTTTGATGCATTAACTGTGAATATGGCGCTGTTATTCTCCACATAGATGCGGGGACTTGTCAATATTTGCTTATCTCTGTACAAATAAAATGTGCTATTCCCAGATTCTTTGTGTCCAGTGCAGGTAATGCTGATATTCTCCCCTCGCCAGTAAACACCAGTCTGTTCACTGAGAGCAATTTGCGGTTTAGTCAGTGTATCTGCAACAAAACAGAAACAATAATGTGGATTGAGGGTAGAAAATACAGTGTGGGACATTATTTAATCAATGCTCAAAGACAGAATTTGCATTTACATAGCGCCTTTCGCGACCTCAGGACGTCCAAAATCACTTCACAGCCATTTCAGTGTCTTTCAAGTTCAGTTACTGTTGGCATGTAGGTCAACCTAGCAGCTAAATAGGGAGTGAGCTGTGTCTCCGTGGTAGCATTCTCGCTTCTGAGTCAGAAGGACATGGGTTTAATCCCCACTCCAGGGGCTTGAGCCCATAATCCAGGCTGACATTCCCGGTGCCCGTACTGAGGGAGCACTGCGCTGTCGGATGTGCTGTCTTTCAGATGACACTTTAAACTGAAGTCCCGTCTGCCTTCTCAGGCGGACGTAAAAGATCCCATGACATTCTCTATTCCTCAAGCAACATCACTAAAACAGATTATCTGGTCGTGTTTGTGGGATCTTGCTATGCTCAAATTAGCAGCTGCATTTCGCTACATTATAACAGTGACTGCACTTCAAAAAAGTACTTCATTGGCTGTGAAGTGCTTTGGGATGTCGTGAAAGGCGCTATATAAATGCAAGCTGTTTCTTTCCAACTTATGCACAGCAAGGTCCCACAAAACAACAATTGTGATGAACTTCCAGCTAATCTGCTGGTGGAGGCAGGAATATTGGTGGAACAGTAACGTTCAGCCTTTCAAAAGCTCAGCACGTTGCTCTCGTAGAGTGGCTGATTGGGGCAATCTTCCGTTAAAATAAAAAACTAAAAAGATTTGCAACATTGTAAATATCACCAGTAAACGTTCATTCTCTCAATGGAAACCTGAAGACTGACCCTGAGGAAGGACGGCCTGCTGCTGGCTGAGAATCGCTGGGGGGAGAAATAAGGAAAACGAGGATTAGTTCCAAGGTCAAATAAAGACAATTCATGGACAAAAGAAAGAAAGAAGGTGCATTTCAACAGCGTCTTTCACCACCTCAGGACATCCCAAACATTACAGCCAATGAGGGATTTTTTTGAAGTGCACTCACTCTTGTAATGTAGGAAACGCGGCAGCCAATTTTGCGCAAAACTAGATCCCACAAACAGCAATGTGATAATGACCAGATAATCTGCTTTTTTCGTGATGTTGGTTGAGGCCAGTTCAGGGGGGAGAACAATAGTGGCCGTGTGATCTTTTACGTCCACCTGAGAGGGCAGACTGTGCCTTGGTTTAACGTCTCATCCGAAAGACGGCACCTCCGACAGAGCAGCACTCCCTCAGTACT
Organism: Heptranchias perlo; assembly: GCF_035084215.1. NCBI lineage: Eukaryota > Metazoa > Chordata > Chondrichthyes > Hexanchiformes > Hexanchidae > Heptranchias > Heptranchias perlo. The sequence goes on along the minus strand of NW_027139729.1, from coordinate 2,378,156 downwards.
GGCACCAGGGAGTGTGGGCCTGCTTAGGTCTCTGGAGAAGTGCTTGAAACTACGGCCTTCATGACTGAGAGGTGAGGGTTCAGACACTGAGCCACGGCTGACACCTGAATTGTCATGGTTTCATTAAAATACATCATGAGATTTTATCAACAGGTAACATTTTTCTCTCCCAAAAACAATGTGTCAAAAAAATGACACAGAAGGAAGATTATATGAAAAACGGTTTACAAATTTGTTGTGCAAAGGAAATCTCTCCTTTGGGTGTCAGGGACTCTGATCCGCAGTTTGGGGGGTTAGCTTGTATCAAATCGAAGATTGCAACTTCCCAGGACAATTCTGACACTGAAATGAATCCGAGAAGATAAAAGCGACAGCCGACAGTTTAGAATGATTGGTTTAAATTTGCTTAATGTCACTGTAATTGTGTACAATTCCTTCCTATCTCTGTAACCTCCTCCAGCCCTACAATCCTCACCCTCCTGTTCAAATCCCTCCATGGCCCTCGCCCCTCCCTATCTCTGTAACCTCCTCCAGCCCTACAACCATCTGAATTCTCTGCAATCAATTCAGTACAATTTTCTCTTGCGCATCCCCGATTTTATTCGCTCCACCATTGGCAGCCGTACCTTCAGCTGCCTAGGACCTAAGCTCTGGAATTCCCTCCCTTCTCCATTTCTCTCTCCACCTTAAATACACTGCTTAAGTGCTAAAGGGATCAAGGGATATTGGGAAAAAGCTGGAACAGGGTACTGAGTTAGACGATCAGCCATGATCATTTTGAATGGCGGAGCAGGCCCGAAGGGCCGAAGGGCCTACTCATGCTCCTATTTTCTGTGTTTCAAGGTTATAAACTACCTCTTTGACCAAGCTTTTGGTCACGTGTCGCAATATCGCCTAATGTGGCAAGGAGTCATATTTTTGCCTGATTTACACTGCTACGAAGCATTTTTGGAAGTTTTACTACGTTAAAGGCTGTATATCAATGCAAGTTGTTGTTGTTACATAGAATTTAAAGCACAGAAACAGGCCATTCGGCGCTACAGATCTATGTCGTTGTTGTGAGTCATTCCGGCCCTTCTGTGCATGCAGGGAAGTTGTGTTAATACTCACCCATCACAAAGCAAAGAGCTAACCCGTTCATTTTGAGATAGGAGACCGGCTGTGCAAACTGGGAGCTCTGGACCTCGTTACAAAAGTCGTTCCTTCAGCGATCAGGCCCACTAACTACCTGCAGTGGGAAAACCAAGTTTGTTATTTGCCTCCCAAAAACATCGGTCTTAGCCAGTAAGGACAATAACAGCCGGTTTGTTAATGGTTCTTGGACACGTTCTAGTTTTAGATAGCGAGCTCCACAGGTATTAACAGTCGTGCGTGTCTGGTCACGGCAAAAAGTGTCACACTTGAAACTGTCAAGCCTTAAAATGCCACACTCCAGTGTCACACTTCAGAGAGTCACATTTCAGGGTGTCAAGATACAGATTTTGACATCTCAAAGTGCCAAATCTTGAAGTGTCATATCTCAAATTGTAGCACCTCAAAGTGTCACATCTCAACGTTTCACATCTCAAAGTGTTACACCTCAAAATGTCACATCTCAAAGTGTCACATCTCACAGTGTCACATCTCAAAGGGGCACATCTCAAAGTTTGACATCTCAAAGTATCACACCTCAAAGTGTCACATTTCACTGTGTCACATCTCAAAATATCACATCTCAAAGTATCGCATCTCAAAATATCACACCTCGAAGTGTCACATCTCAAATGATCAAATATCAAAGTGTCACATCTCAAAGCATCACATCTAAAAGTGTCACACCTCAAAGTGTCAAACCTCAAGGTGTCACACCTCAAAGTGTCACATCTCAAAGTGTCACACCTCAAAGTGTCAAACCTCAAGGTGTCACATCTCAAAGTGTCACATCTCAAAGCATCACATCTCAAAGTGTCACACCTCAAAGTGTCAAACCTCAAGGTGTCACACCTCAAAGTGTCACATCTCAAAGCATCACATCTCAAAGTGTCACACCTCAAAGTGTCACATCTCAAAGTGTCACACCTCAAAGTGTCACATCTCAAAGTGTCACACCTCAAAGTGTCACATCTCAAAGTGTCACACCTCAAAGTGTCAAACCTCAAGGTGTCACACCTCAAAGTGTCACATCTCAAAGCATCACATCTCAAAGTGTCACACCTCAAAGTATCACATCTCAAAGCATCACATCTCAAAGTGTCACACCTCAAAGTGTCACATCTCAAAGCATCACATCTCAAAGTGTCACACCTCAAAGTATCACATCTCAAAGTCTCACACCTCAAAGTGTCACATCTCAAAGTATCACACCTCAAAGTGTCACATCTCAAAGTGTCACACCTCAAAGTGTCAAACCTCAAGGTGTCACACCTCAAAGTGTCACATCTCAAAGCATCACATCTCAAAGTGTCACACCTCAAAGTGTCACATCTCAAAGTGTCACACCTCAAAGTGTCACATCTCAAAGTGTCACACCTCAAAGTTTCACACCTCAAAGTATCACACCTCAAAGTATCACATCTTAAAGTCTCACACCTCAACGTGTCACACCTCAAAGTGCTACACGTCAAAGTGTTACTCCTCAAATTGTCACTCTTCAAAGTGTCACATCTCAATGTATCACACCTCAAAGTGTTACAATTCATAGTGTTACACATCAAATTGTTACATTTCAAAGTATCAATCTCAAAGTATCACACCTCAAAGTATCACACCACAAAGTATCACACCTCAAAGTGTCACACCTCAAAGTATCACACCACAAAGTATCACACCTCAAAGTATCACACCACAAAGTTTCACACCTCAAGGTGTCACACCTCAAAGTATCACATTTCAAATGTCACATCTCACCTTGTCACATCCCAAAGTGCCACACCTCAAAGTGTCACACCTCAAAGTATCACATCTCAATGTGTTGCACTTCAAAGCTGCCAAGCTAAAGGCAAAGATCCCTGACTAGTAGCAATTTGATCTCTAACTAACCACAGGATGTGCCTATTTACAGTAATTATGTTCTGTGGTCTTAAAGGGACAGGCCACGTTCTACACAGCTCCGCGCTTTGCGCCTTTCTTTAACACCTATTGGGAAAGGATGTGCTGATATAGTGGAATATCAGAATAGAGGAGTCTTAATAAACCCATGTTATATCATAGAATCATAGAATGGTTACAGCACAGAAGGAGGCCATTCGGCCAATTGAGCCTGTGCCAGCTATTTGTTCGAGCAATGCAGTTAATCCCACTCCCCTGCTTTTTCCCCACAGCCCTGTATTTTTTGCCCTTCAAATATTTATCAAATTCCCTTTTGAAAGCCACGATTGAATCTGCCTCTGACACCCTTTCAGGCAACGCATTCCAGATCATAACCACTCGCTGCGTAAAAAAGGTTTTCCTCATGTCGCCTTTGGTTCTTTTGCCAATTACCTTAAATCTGTGTCATTTGGTTCTCGACCCTTCCGTCAATGGGAAGAGTTTCTCTTTATTTACATTAACTAAACCCGTCATGATTTTGAACACTTCTATCAAATCTCCTCTCAACTTTCTCTGCACTAAGGAGAACAACCACAGCTCCTCCAGTCTATCCACGTAACTGAAGTCCCTCATCCCTGGAACCATTCGAGTAAATCTTTTCTGCACCTTCTCTAAGGCCTTCACATCCTTCCTAAAGTGCGGTGCCCAGAAATCGACACAATACTCCAGTTGTGGCTGAACCAGTGTTTTATAAAGTTTCAACATTAATTCCTTGCTTTTGTACTCAATGCCTCTATGTATAAAGCCCAGGACCCCATATGCTTTTTAACTGCTTTCTCCACCTGTTCTACCACCTTCAAAGATTTCTGCACCTTGACCACAGGTCTCTGCTCCTGCACCGCTTTAGAATTGTACCATTTCGTTTATATTTCCTCTCCTCGTCCTTCCTACAAAATGTATCATAATGCACCGTGGGTTAGATTGCACAATTGGCCTGCCGTTTTAATAAGTATGGTTCTCTGGGACTGATCCAAAGCCATGCCAAGGGAGATCATCTGAGGTGATAATCTCACACTGTTGGGTGTAAAAAGTTAGTTACACGTTATTTTATTATTACTTTGGCTCCTGGTCCTGCAACGCCTCGATTTCAAAATTCTCATCCTTGTTTTCAAATCCCTGCATGGTCTCGCCCCTTCCTATCCCTGTAACCTCCTCCAGCCCAACAATTCTCATCCTCCTGTTCAAATGCTCAATGGCCCTCGCCCCCTCCCTATCTCAGTAACCTCCTCCAGCCCAACAATTCTCATCCTCCTGTTCAAATGCTCAATGGCCCTCGCCCCCTCCCTATCTCAGTAACCTCCTCCAGCCCAACAATTCTCATCCTCCTGTTCAAATGCTCAATGACCCTCGCCCCCCTCCCTATCTCTGTAACCTCCTCCAGCCACTACAATTCTCATCCTCCTGTTCAAATCCCTCTATGGCCTCGCCCCTCCCTATCTCAGTAACCTCCTCCAGCCCTACAATTCTCATTCTTGTGTTCAAATCCCTCCAGGGCCTCGCCCCTCCCTGTTATGTAACCTCCTCCAACCCAACAATTCTCATCCTCCTGTTCAAATCCCTCCATGGCCCTCGCTCCTCCCGACCTCAGTAACCTCCTCCAGCCCTACAATCCTCATCCTCCTGTTCAAATCCCTCCATGGCCGCGCCCCTCCTTGTCATGTAACGTCCTCCAGCCCTATAATTCTCATCCTATTGTTCGAATGACTCCATAGCCCTCGCCCCCTCCCTATCTCTGTAACATACTCCAGCCCTACATCACTCCGAAATTTCTGCGGTTCTCCAATTCTGGCCTCATGCACATCCCCGATGTTAATCACTTCACCATTGGCGTCTGTGCCTTTAGCTGCCTAGGCCCTAAGCTCTGGAATTCCCTCCCTCAACCTCTCCGCCTCGCTCTCCTCCTTTAAGACGCTCCTTAATACCTAACTCTTTGACCAAGCTTTAGGTCACCTGTCCTAATACCTACTTGTGTGGTTCTATGTCAAATTATGTTTAATAATCGCTCCTGTGTAGCGTCGTGGAACGATTTACTATGTTAAAGGCGCTGTATAAATGCGAGTTGTTATTAACAGAGGCTGGGTACAATTCCTTCCACCGTTAGATTCGTGCTGTTTCCTTCTTTGAGTCACATATCTGCCTCCACTTTCAGCTGTTTGCTTTGCCTACTTTTCACTTCATTTGTTTTTTTGGCTGGGATACCCTTTGTTTGTTTATCCTTCCAGTCCCCCGCCCCCATCCTTCAGCCAGACTCTTCTCCAGTCCCAGCCCCCTTCGCTTTAATTCCCCCTGATTGCCCCTCTGGTGTTCTACCATTACTCGCCTGAGCATCAGTCCTCGGAAGGTTTCTGCCCGTTGGAGGCAAGTATCGTTCAGAGTTGGTGAGAGTTTCTTTCCTTCTCTGCTGGTCCTTCGCCTCCCTTCGCTGCCCCTTGTTTTCTTTAAAGGCTTTTCTGGGCAGACTGCCCATTTCTCGTGGCTCGTTTCTCTGCGTGCGTCCTCACTCTGGGCCCCAGGCACTCGCATCTGGTAATAATTGATCCGTCTTATAGCGAGACTGGATAAACAAGCACAATTGTACAGCTATTATTTATTAGTCTCCGAGATAGGGAGGGGGCGAGGCTATGGAGAGATTTGAACACAAGGATGAGAATTGTAGGACTGAAGGAGGTTACAGAGATAGGAAGGGGCGAGAGCCATGGAGGGATTTGAACACAAGGATGAGAATTGTAGGGGCTGGAGGAGGTTACAGAGATAGGGAGTGGGGCGAGGACCATGGAGGGATTTGAACACAAGGATGAGAATTGTAGGACTGAAGGAGGTTACAGAGATAGGAAGGGGCGAGGGCCACGGAGTGATTTGAACACAAGGATGAGAATTGTAGAGCTGGAGGATGTTACAGAGAAAGGGAGGGGGTGAGGGTTATAGAGGGATTTGAACAGGAGGATGAGAATTGTAGGGCTGGAGGAGGTTACAGAGAAATGGAGGGGGCGAGGGCCATGGAGGGATTTGAACAGGATGAGAATTGTAGGGCTGGAGGAGGTTACAGAGATATGGAGTGGGTGAGGGTCATGGAGGGATTTGAACAGGAGGATGAGGATTGTAGGGCTAGAGGAGTTTACAGAGATAAGGAGAGGGTGAGCTACTGTACGGTTTAGAACACGAGGATGAGAATTATAGGAGGAGTTTACAGAGTGAGGGAGTGGGCGAGGCTATGGATGGATTTGAACAATAGGATGAGAATTATAGGAGGAGGTTACAGAGGGAGGGAGTGGGCGAGGCTAAGGAACACGAGGCCGACAATTATAGGGCTGGAGGAGGTAACAGAGATAGTAAGGGGGAGAGGGCAATAGAGGGTTTTCAACATGAGAACGAGAATTGTAGGGCTGGGGAAGGTTACAGAGCTATGGAGGTGGTGAGGGCCATAGAGAGATTTGAACACGAGGACGTGAATTGTAGGGTTGGTGGGTGTTACATTGATAGGGAGGGGACGAGGCCCATGGAGTGATTTAAACACGTGGATGAGAATTGTTGGGCTGGAGGAGGTTATAGACATCATGAGGGGCGAGGGCCATGGAGGGATATTGAGGGTAAAGACAAGCCATTTTATGGCATATTTAATATATTTCAGTAATCAGAACTATGTGAAATAGGAAGCAATGGCCAGTGCTATTGGAATCCAGTGCAATAGGGATGTCACATGAACTTCGAATTGCTGCTGTGGAAGTCACAGCCAGCTCCCTGAACACAGTGCTGGGAGTTTCTCAGAGCTGATAGGTCTAGAATACCAGTGAGAATAGAAATATGAGGATAGAGCACATGAATCAGTGGCTGCAAAGGCGGTGTAAGGGGGAGGCCTTTAGTTTCAGGGCTCATTGGGACCGGTTCTGGAGGAGGTGGGCCCTGTACCTCCTCAACAGGGCCGGGACCAATATCCTTGCGGGGAGGTTTGCTAGTGCTGTCGGGGAGGGTTCAAACTAGCTTGGCATGGGGATGGGAACCTGAGTGTGAATTCAGATGGGACAAAGTCAAAAGTGGAAGTGAACGGCAGAAAATTAGTGAGTGAGTCAGGAAGGCAGAGGGAACGAAGGCTAGAAAATAAACAACAGAGGAGTTTGGCAGTGGATGTCCAAAGGAACTTTGGGGTACTGGTATATAGATCATTGAAGTGTCATGAACAGGTGCAGAAAATAATCAAGAAGGCTAATGGAATGCTGGCCTTTATATTTAGAGGACTAGAGTACAAGGGGGCAGAAGTTATGCTGCAGCGATACAAAACCCTGGTTAGACCGCACCTGGAGTATTGTGAGCAGTTCTGGGCACCGCACCTTCGGAAGGACATATTGGCCTTGGAGGGAGTGCAGCGTAGGTTTACTAGAATGATACCCGGACTTCAAGGGTTAAGTTACGGGGAAAGATTACACAAATTGGGGTTGTATTCTCTAGAGTTTCGAAGGTTAAGGGGTGATCTGATCGAAGTTTATAAGATATTAAGGGGAACAGATAGGGTGGATAGAGAGAAACTATTTCCGCTGGTTGGGGATTTTAGGAGTGGGGGCACAGTCTAAAAATTAGAGCCAGACCTTTCAGGAGTGAGATTAGAAAACATTTCTACACACAAAGGGTGGTAGAAGTTTGGAACTCTCTTCCGCAAACGGCAATTGAAACTATCTCAATAGCTAAATTTAAATCTGAGATAGATAGCTTTTCGGCAACCAAAGTTATTAAGGGATATGGGCCAAAGGCACGTATATGGAGTTAGATCACAGATCAGCCAAGATCTTTTCAAATGGCGGAACAGGCACGAGGGGCTGAATGGCCTACTACTGTTCCTATGTTCCTATGTTCCTGTATTCCTAAATGTATTTACCTCAATGCAAGGAGTATAGGAAATAAGGCAGATGAGCTCAGAACACGTGAAAGTATGATATCTTAACTATTACAGAAACATGGCTTAAAGTGGGGCAGGACTGGCAGCTCAACGTCCCTGGTTACAGGGTTTTCAGACGCGATAGAGAGGGAGATAAAAGAGGAGGGGGTGACAATTTTGGTTAAGGAAACAATTACAATTGTGAGGAGGGATGATAATTTAGAAGGAGCATCACATGAGGCCTTATTTGTTGAGCTAAAGAACAAAAAAGGGGCAGTAACACTAATCGGAGTGTGCTTTCGACCCCCAAACAGTCAGAGGGAGATAGAGGAGCAAATATGAAGGCACATTTCTGAGAAGTGGAAAAACAATAGGGCAGTAATAGCAGGGATTTCAATTACCCTAATATTAACTGGGATACAAACAGTGTGAATAGTATGGAGGGCACAGAATTCTTACATTGCATAGAGGAGAATTTTTTTAGCCAGTTTATAGCAAGCCCAACGACAGTGGGGTGGGGGTGGCTGTGGAGTTCTGGATTTAATTCTAGAAAATGAGGCTGGGCAGGTGGAAGAAGTAGCAGTGGGAGAGCATTTTGGTGGTGGTTGTCATAATACAGTTAGTTTTAGCATAGTTATGGAAAAGGACTAAGACAGAGCAGGAGTTAAAGCTTTCAATTGGGGGAAGGCCAATTTTACTAAACTGAGAAGTGGTTTAGCAGAAGTAAACAGGAAACAGCTACTTGAGGGTAAATCAGTGCCAGAACAGTGGGATTCATTCAAATGGGTGATTCAAAGGCGTTCAGGGTAAACATTTTCCCACAAAGAAAAAGGAAGGGGCTGACAAATCTAGAGCCCCCTGGATGTCAAGAAGCATTCAGGGTAAGACAAGACAGATAAAGAAAGCCTATGGAAGACACCGGGAACTCAATACTACGGAAAACTTAGAGGATATACGAAGTGCAGGGGTGAAATTAAAAAGGAAATTAGGAAAGCAAAAAGAGGGCATGAAAAAATATTAGCAGGTAAAATCAAAGAAAATCCAAAGATGTTTTATAAATACATTAAGAGCAAGAGGATATCTAAGGAAAGAGTAGGGCCTATTAGTGACCAAAAAGGGTAAACTATGTGTGGAGGCGGAAGATATGGGTATGGTTCTTAATGAATACTTTGCAACTGTCTTCACAAGGGAGAGGGGTGATGCAGGGAGTGAAGTTAAGGAGGAGGCTTGTGAAATATTGGATGGGATAAACATAGTGAAAGAGGAAGTATTAAGGGGATTAGCATCTTTGAAAGTGGAGAAATCACCAGGGCCAGATGAAATGTATCCCAAGCTGTTAAAGGCAGCCAGGGAGGAAGCAGCAGACACTTTACCAAACTTCACTGGATACAGGCATATTGCCGAGGATTGGAGGACTGCTAACGTTGTACCATTGTTTAAAAAGGGAGCGAAGAATATACCGAGTAATTATAGGCCAGTCAGACAAACCTCGGTGGCGGGCAAATTATTGGAATAAATTCTGAGGGACAGGATACACTGTCACTTAGAAAGGCACAGACTAATGAAGGACAGTCAGCATGGATTTGTCCAGGGGAGCTCGTGTCTGACTAACTTGATGGAATTTTTAGAGGAGGTGACAAGGAGGACCGATGAGGGTAGTGCAATTGATGTAGTCTACACGGATTGTAGTAGGGCTTTTGACAAGCTCCTACGTGGCAGATTGGTCAAAAGAATAAAGGCCCATGGGATCCAAGGGAGTGTGGAAAATTGGATCCAAAATTGGCTCAGTGGCAGGAAGCAAAGGGTAATGGTCGACGGGTGTTTTTGTAACTGGAAGGCTGTTTTCAGTTGGGTTCCACAGGGCTCAGTACTAGGTCCTTTGTTTTTTGTGGTATACTTTAACGATTTGGACTTAAACGTAGGGGACATGATTAAGAAATTTGCGGATGACACAAAGATATGCCGTGTGGTTGATAGTGAGGAGGAAAGCTGTAGACTGCAGGAAGATATCAGCCGACTGGTCAGATGGGCAGAAAAGTGGCAAATGGAGTTCAATCCAGAGAAGGGTGAGGTGAAGCATTTGGGGAGAGCAAACAAGGCAAGGGAATACACAATAATTGGGAGGATACTGAGAGGTGTAGAGGAAGTGAGGGACATTGGAGTGCACGTCCACAGATCCCTGAAGGTAGCAGGACAGGTAGATCAAGTGGTTAAGAAGGCATGTAGAATGCCCTCCTTTATTAGCAGAGGCACACAATATAAAAGCAGGGATGTTATGCTGGAACTGTATAAAACATGAGTTGGGCCATAGCTTGCCTACTGCGCACAGTTCTGGTCACCACATTACAGGAAGGATGTAATTGCACGAGAGAGGATACAGAGGAGATTTACGAGGATGTTGCCAGGACTGGAGAAATCTAGCTACGATGACAGATTGGATAGGCTGGGGTTGTTTACCTTGGAACAGAGGAGGCTGAGGGGTGATTTGATTGAGACGTACAAAATTATGAGGGACCTAGATAGAGTGGATAGGAAGGACCTATTTCCCTTAGCATAGGGGTCAATAACCAGCGGGCATAGATTTAAAGTGATTGGTAGAAGGATTAGAGCAGAAATTAGGATTTTTTTTTCACACAGAGGGCGGGGGGTGGGGGGGGGTCTGGAACTCACTGCCAGAGAGGGTGGTAGAGGCAGAAAGCCTCAACTCATTTAACGAATACCCGGATGTGCACCTGAAGAGCCCTGACCTGCAGCGCTACGGACCAAATGCGGGGAAGTGTGATTAGGCTTGGTGGCTCGTTTCTCAGCCAGCGCGGTCACAATAGGCCCAATGGTCTCCTTCTGTTCCTTAAATTTTCTAAGATTCTATGATTTTTGAGTGTAAATTGAATTGCTGCAACTCTGCCTGTTACACCCACAAGTCGTGCAATCAAGTGTGGCAAGTTTAGGGTTTGATGCCAATGGTAGTGACAGTCCCCACACTGAGGAGGTTGGGATTGCAGATGCAAGTCATCCCGTCCAGCTCGACGTAACCCACCTCATGTCCCAGGTGGAGAGGTTCCTGAAGAGGAACTCTTTCAATCACAAGGCCGTCAGACAGTGGTTGGCACGGAACGTTCTGGGGGTCTTGCAGGGAAAGGAAAGGGTGGATCCGATCGGGCAGTTTCCCGATTAGATGGTCGAAGCCATTTAGCGGAACGTATCATCGCCGGAATTGACCAACAGGCACGAGGATGTAGCTTGGATGGTGGTGAGAAAGGCCCTTCCAGTGTGGTCTTTCAGTGCCACAGTGAGCTGCCCTCGGGGCTGCAGCAGGGAAGAGATTGTCGTCCATCTCCTGGTGGACTACCCCTTTGCATAGAAGGTGTGGAGAGGAGATGCGTTGGTATCTGTCACAGTTCATCCTCTACAGCTCCGTAACATAGGACGCTCTGCTCTACTGGCAGTTCCCCAGGATGCACACTGAGACAGATATCAACTGCTGCTGGAAGGCCATCAACTCGGTGAGGGAGGCCCTTTGGTCCATCCCAAAAACTGCTGGTCTTGGAGCTGAAGGAGTTGTCCACGACCGAGTGTTGCTGACTGGCACACTCCAATGTCCAGGAGTACGTGCTGCGGGATACACTGAAGTGAGGTGTGGCCTACGCAAATGCTCAATGGAGAAAGGCCACCGTGCAAGGCCATTTCACTTTGTATTGTACAAAATGTTTTGAAAGATATGTACTGTGTTTTGAATTGTAATGACGGAATCGGAGTGTGTACGATCTGTACGCTATTGTTTTGAATTGTAGCTCTGATACTGACAGTGAATTGTGTATATCTTTAAATTTTATGAAATAAGGTATATTTTCAAATGTAAAAAGTTCCAGTCTCACCGCGTCCGTTGTTATTGGACAATGAACAATAGAAACAGAGCTGGACACTCAAGATGTGGGGAGTTATGCAAAGAGCACCTATGCAGGCATCAGGTGAGAAATAGCAGTATTTTCTGAATGATGAGAAGCTAGGAATTGTAGAGGAACAAATGGGGATGGGTGTCCACGGACACCAATCACTAAAAGCCAGTGCACATGTACCAAAAATAATTTTCAAGATCCCAATTTCTAGCCTGTCAGATCCCAAGGTACCGCTATCAGGTACTTAGCCAACTCTCTGAAATTTGCTGATAAAATCTGGCCGCATTGCCTCCCTTGCTGGTCCATTCCATCTATCCAACACCCTCTGCCTGAAAAAAGTTACATTCAAACATTCTGCTCATCCCAATCCCCAGGTAGAGAAGACTAATCGTGGCGGGAGGACCCAGGCCATCAGCCTTATGTGAGTTTGGACATTTCTGTTTATAATTCAGGTTATTGTATTTCCAGTTTTTTCCTATTTTTTGGACTTTTGTATTTTGATTTCATTCTTGCAGATTTTGCATTTTAAACAAATTCTCCAATCCCTTTGCTCAGTGGGTGCTGACTCCGGGTCCTTTGATTGACAGCTCTCACCTCCCCAACCCCCTCCACTCCTGGGCTGACTCCACCCATCATGTGACACGCTGCAGCGTCACTCACCTCTGCGCGCTGTCGTCACGACGCGTACGTGTTGCACCGGCATGAAGAACGACGCGCATGCGCCGAGCGGTCTCCGTGCCGCGTTACCTTAGCAACAGGCCGGCGCCGGGAGGATGATGATGGCGGCCAAGGCCGGCGGTGCTGTGGGCGGGGGCGAGGCAGAGAGAGGGAAGGCCCGCACCCCGGAGTGGCCAGAGAGGGGAGAGAAGGGTGGGAGTTATTCGGGGCCTCCTGCGGACCCCGTGAATCTCCACTCTGTCAGCGCCCGGTGTCGAGCTGGGCTCGGGGGGGAGTCACTCTCCCGCCTCCCCGTCAAACGGGCCGTGGGTCGGAGCCCGAAAGTGAGCGAGAATCAAACAGCACAGAGAGAGGCCGCTCGGCCCATCGCGCCCGTGCCGGCCCTGTGAAAGAGCGATCCCATGAGTACCACTCCGCCCCCGCTCTTTCCCCACAGTCCCGCAAATTTCCCCCCTTCAAAGATTGAGCCGATTCCCTTTTGAAAGTTATTATTGAATCTGCTCCCACCGCCCTTTCAGGCAGTGAATTCCAGATCAGAACAACTCGCGGCCTAAAAACATTCTCCTCATCTCCCTCTGGCTCTTTTCCCAATTCAGTCCTGTTATACACACAGTCAGTGCTGGAACACTCAGTTCTGTTACACACACAGTCAATGCTGGGACACTCAGTCCTGTTATACACACAGTCAATGCTGGGACACTCAGTCCTGTTATACACACAGTCAATGCTGGGACACTCAGTCCTGTTATACACACAGTCAATGCTGGGACACTCAGTCCTGTTATACACACAGTCGGTGCTGGGACACACAGACCTGTTATACACACAGTCAATGCTGGGACACTCAGTTCTATTATACACACTGTCAAAGCTGGGACACTCAGTCCTGTTATACACACAGTCAATGCTCGGAAACTCAGTACTGTTATACTCACTGTCAGTGCTGGGACACTCAGTCCTGTTACACACACAGTCAATGCTGGGACACTTAATCCTGTTATACACACATTCAGTGCTGGGACACTCACTCCTGTTGGACACACTGTCAGTGCTGGGACACATATTCAGTGCTGGGACAGTCAGTCCTATTACACACACAGTCAGTGCTGGGATATTCAGTCCTGTTATCCATACAGTCAGTACTGGGACAGTCAGCCCTGTTATCCACACAGTCAGTACTGGGATACTCAGTCCTGTTCGCACAATCAGTGCTGCGTGAGTCAGTCCTGTTACACACACAGTCATTGCTGGGACACTCAGTCCTGTTATACACGCAGTTAGTGCTGGGGCACTCAGTCCTGTTATACACACAGTCAGTGCTGGGACACTCAGTCCTGTTATACACACAGTCAGTGCTGGGACATATTGGATATATTGGCCTTGGAGGGAGGACAGTGCAGATTCACCAGAATGACACTGGGGCTTGAAGGGTTCAATTAATGAGGACCGGTTGTATAAACTTGATTTGCATTCCCTTGAGTTTAGAAGGTTGAGGGGTGATCTGAACCAGATATTTAAAATTATAAAGGGATTCGATTGGGTTGAAATAGAAACTATTTTCTCTGGTCGGTGAATCCAGAACAAGAGGACATAAACTTAAATTTAGAGCGAGGGTGTCTTGGAGTGAAATCAGGAAACTCTTTTTCACACAAGGGTAGTGGAAATCTGCTCAGGCTGATTGAAGTGGACCGTGTGATATAATAGAATTTTCTGTCCTGTCAGACTTGGACATCTTGTAGATCCATCTTTTAAAAAGGTGGAGGAACTCAGTTGCAAGATGGATTCCACTCACTTCATCATAATTCCTCAATCAGCTTGTATTATCATCGAGATATCAAGGACTAGAAATACTGTGTTTAAAAGAAAGCTGATTTATTTGACACTTGTGCAGGATATTAAACTCCAGCCCAGTTAAAGGGATTATTAATATCTGAAACAAACCCCAACTGTCAGAATGAACACGGTTCAGTCCTGGATGTGATTAACATCAGCAACAACAGCAGAATCCAACCCCTGCAGTCACATGTGAACCCGCTGGTGACTCAGCAGGTGGGGTGACTGAGTGAATCCCATCCCACACACGGAGCAGGTGAACGGCCTCTCCCCAGTGTGAACTCGCTGGTGTGTCAGCAGGGTGGATGACTGACTGAATCTCTTCCCACACACGAAGCAGGTGAACGGCCTCTCCCCAGTGTGAACTCGCTGGTGTGTCAGCAGGGTGGATGACTGAGCGAATCCCTTCCCGCACAGGGAGCAGGTGAATGGCCTCTCCCCGATGTGAACTTGCTGATGTCTCAGCAGGTGGGATGATCGAGTGAAACTCTTCCCACACACGGAGCAGGTGAACAGCCTCTCCCCAGTGTGGACCCGCTGGTGTATCAGTAGGCTGGATGACCGAGTGAATCCCTTCCCACACACGGAGCAGGTGAACGGCCTCTCCCCAGTGTGAGTACGTTCGTGTGTCAGCAGATCACTTTTTCTTTTAAAGCTTTTCTCACAGACAGAACATTTAAAAAGACACTTATCATTGTGAACAAGTTGATGTTCAATGAGGTGGGAAGATTGAGTGAATCACTTCCCACACACGGAGCAGGTGAACGGCCTCTCCCCAGTGTGAATTCGCTGGTGTGTCAGCAGTTTGGATGACTGAGTGAATCCCTTCCCACACACGGAGCAGGTGAACGGCCTCTCCCCACTGTGAATGCGTTGGTGTGTCAGCAGATCACTTTTTCTTTTAAAGCTCTTCTCACAG
Source organism: Heptranchias perlo (assembly GCF_035084215.1). Classification (NCBI taxonomy): domain Eukaryota; kingdom Metazoa; phylum Chordata; class Chondrichthyes; order Hexanchiformes; family Hexanchidae; genus Heptranchias; species Heptranchias perlo. The sequence continues at coordinate 2,362,897 of NW_027139729.1, read as the reverse complement.
ACAGAACATTTAAAAAGTCTCTTATCAGTGTGAACAAGTTGATGTTCAATGAGGTGGGATGACTGACTGAATCCCTTCCCACAAACGGAGCAGGTGAACGGCCTCTCCCCAGTGTGTCTGCGTCGATGAGTTTCGAGCCGGGATGAGTAACTGAATCCCCTCCCACAGTCCCCACATTTCCACGGTTTCTCCATGGTGCTGGTGTCCTTCTCTCTCTCCACGTTGGGCGATCAGTGGAAGTCTCGTCTGCACAGAGAACACGTGTCTCGTTTCTCCCCACTGTGAATGGTATGATGTTTCTTCAGGCTGTGTAACTGGTGAAAGCTCTTCCCACAGTCAGTGCAATGGAACACTCTCAATCGGGTGTGTGTGTCTCGCTGCTATTGCAGTCACAGTGATGTTTGAAATCTTTTCCCACAGATAGAACAGATCAACATTTGTCCGACATTTTAAGGCCGATAATCTTCAGGTGCTGGTGAATGGAGTCAGATCTTGACGTGATGTTTGGTTTGAGTTTCTCATCTGCAAATCCTCCCCTTGTAATACCCTGTAAAAGGAGATAACAAAAGTCCTCACTTTGAATACAGGATAGAAATTCAGAACAGGCAATTCTAGTTTCAATAGAACATTCTTCCCGCTCATTCCCCCAGATTGTAAATCCCCGTCCCACACACTCACCCTCCTCCCTCTGCTGAAACCCAAACCCATCGCACCACCTCCAACATTTTTCCTTCTATTTAAGTTTTCTCTCTCTCCTGAAGATCCAGACTCTGACTGGGTTCAGTTCTACACTCACTGGTTCCCCTCCCTCTCCTCCCCTGAAGGTGCTGACTCTGGCTGGGTTCAGTTCTACACTCACTGATTCCCCTCTCCTCTCCTGAATATGCTGACACTGGCTGTGTGGATATGCTCTGCCCCTCATTTCCACACAATGTCCCTCCCTATAGCTGCCTGTAAGCCGTCCATCTGTGATATCTCCCAATTTTGGCGACAGACTCTCCCTGACCAGTCACCATTTCTCCTTCATTTAAAGATTTTCCTTGACCCATCACTTTTTGTCCTTCAGATGTCGACACTACCTGACCTGTCAACAATTCTCCTGCATTTACAGACACCCCCGGACCAATCACCATTTCGCCTTCATTTACAGACACTCCCGGACCAATCACCGTTCCTCCTTCATTTACAGACTCTCCCTGACAGTCACCATTTCGCCTTCATTTACAGACACCCCCTGACCAGTCACCATTTCTCCTTCATTTACAGACACCCCCTGAAGAGTCACCATTTCGCCTTCATTTACAGACACTCCCGCACCAGTCACCGTTCCTCCTTCATTTACAGACACCCCCTGACCAGTCACCATTTCTCATTCATTTACAGACACCCCCTGACCAGTCACCATTTCGCCTTCATTTACAGATAATCTCGGACCAATCACCATTCCTCCTTCATTTACAGACTCTCCCTGACCAGTCACCATTTCGCCTTCATTTACAGACACTCCCTGACCAATCACCATTCCTCCTTCATTTGCAAACTCTCCCTGACCCGTCAGCATGTCCCTTCATCAATAGACGCTCCCTGACCCATCACTTTTTGTCCTTCAGATGTCGACACTACCTGACCTGTCACCTTTTCTCCTTCATTTACAGACACCCCCGGACCAATCACCATTTCGCCTTAATTTACAGACACTCCCGGACCAATCACCGTTCCTCCTTCATTTACAGACTCTCCCTGACAGTCACCATTTCGCCTTCATTTACAGACACCCCCTGACCAGTCACCATTTCTCCTTCATTTACAGACACCCCCTGACCAGTCACCATTTCTCCTTCATTTACAGACACCCCCTGACCAGTCACCATTTCGCTTTCATTTACAGACACTCCCGCACCAGTCACCGTTCCTCCTTCATTTACATAACCCCCTGACCAGTCACCATTTCTCCTTCATTTACAGACACCCCCTGACCAGTCACCATTTCGCCTTCATTTACAGACACCCCCTGACCAATCACCATTCCTCCTTCATTTGCAGAAACCCCCTGACCAGTCACCATTTTGCCTTCATTTTCAGACACTCCCTGATCAAACACAATATCTCCTACATTTATAGACGCTTCCTGACCCTTCAGCATTTCTCCTTCATTTACAAACTCTCCCTGACCCGTCAGCATTTCCCTTCGTTAATAGACGCTCCCTGACCCATCACTGTTTCTCCTTCAGATATCGACACTACCTGACCTGTCAACAATTCTCCTGCATTTACAGACACTCCCGGACCAGTCACCATTCCTCCTTCATTTACAGACACCCTCTGACAAGTCACCATTTCTCCATCATTTACAGACTCTGCCTCATCTGTCACCATTTCTCCCTCCTTTATAGACACTCCGTAACCCGTCACCATTTCGCCTTCATTTTTAGACACTCCCTGACCTGTCACCATGTCTTCTCCCATTTATAATACTCCCTTACCAGAAACCATTTCACCTTCATTTATAGACAATCCCTGACCTGTCACCATTTCCCTTTCATTTATAGATATTCCCTGACCCTTCACCGTTTTTCCTTCATGTATAGACACTCCCTTACCAGACAACATGTTTCCTTCATTTACAGACACTCACTAACCAAACAATTTTTCCTGGCACTTTACATGATTGTGCGGTTTATTCTGTATCTGTCAGTCTCTGATCCTGTACAAGAGTTTGGTGTTTATTCTGTATTTTTCACTCTCTGGTACTGTGTGTGAGTGTGGGGTTTATTCTGTGCCTGTCTGTCTCTGGTACTGTGTGTGAGTGTGGGATTCATTCTGTATCTATCAGGCTCTGGTACTGTGTGTGAGTGTAGGTTTTATTCTGTATCTGTCTGTCTCTGGTACTGTGTGTGAGTGTAGCTTTTATTCTGTGTCTGTCTCTGGTACTGTGTGTGAGTGTGGGGTTTATTCTCTATCTGTCTATCTCCGATACTGTAGATGTGTTTGCTGTTTATTTTGTATTTATCTGTCTCTGGTACAGTATATGAGGTTGGGCTTTATTCTGTATCTGTCAGTCTCTGGTACTGTGTGTGAGTATAAGATTCATTCTGTATAAGTCAGTCTCTGATACTGTACATGAGTGTGAGGTTTATTCTGTATCTGTCAGTCTCTGGAACTGTGTGTCAGTGTGGGGTTTATTCTGTAATTGTGTGTCTCTGATACTGTAGATGTGTTTGGGGTTTATTCTGTATCTGTCTGTCTCTGATACTGTGAATCCCAAATTCACACATTCCGTATCTGTCAGTCTCTGGTACTGTATATGAGTGTGGGGTTTATTCTGTATCTGTCAGTCTCTGGTGCTGTATGTGAGTGTGGGGTTTATTCAGTGTATGTCAGTCTCTGGTACCTTGTGTGAATTTGGGATTCATTCTGTATCTGTCAGTCTCTGGTACTGTGTGTGAATTTGGGATTCATTCTGCATCTGTCTGTCTCTGGTACTGCAAATGAGTGTGGGGTTTATTCTTTATTTGTCTGTTTCTGGTACTGTATATGAATGTGAGGGTTATTCTGTATCTGTCAGTCTCTGGTACTGTGTGTGCGTGTGGGATTCATTCTGTGCCTGTCAGTCTGTGGTACTGTATGTGTGTGGGGTTTATTCTGTATCTGTCTGTAATGGGTACTGTATGCGAGTGTCAGGTTTATTCTGCTTCTGTCTGTCTCTGGTGCTGTATATGAGTGTGCGGTTTATTCTGTATTTTTCAGTCTCTGATACTGTATATAAGTGTGGGGTTTATTCTGTACCTGTCTGTATCTGGTACTGCACATGAGTATGGGGTTTATTCTGTATCTGTCTGCCTTTGGTACTGTGTGTGAGTGTGGGATTCATTCTGTTTCTGTCTGTCTCTGGTACTGTGTGTGAGTGTGGGATTCATTCTGTTTCTGTCTGTCTCTGGTGCTGCATGTGAATGTGGGCTTTATTCTGTATCTGTCAGTCTCTGATACTGTATATGAGTTTAGGATACATTCTGTATCTGTCAGTCTCAGCCAATTTATCTCAGTCTGGGTTTTATTCTATAATTCAGTCTCTGAGACAATGTGTAAGTCTGGATTCATTCTGTGTTCTTATTTCAGTTTATATTATTGTATTTGAAACTATATCTTTAATACTTTAAAGTATATGCCGTTTTTTATCAAGTGTTTAATTTGTAAATATTGATACACTTTTGTATTTTCTTTAATCAAACAATGTTTGTGAGTGTATTACATCTTCATCTCTGAACTCTGTTGTGAATGATAATGTACCTTTCAATCTCTCCATGGTGAAATTATTTAACTGGTATATAATGTGTAGCTCAGTCTATAATAATTGAATTAATTCTGTATCTCAGTCTGACACTGAGATTTTTGGACTGGAATGTAATATATAGCTCAGCCTGCACTAATAGAATTGATAATGTATCTGTCAGTCTGTTGCTGTATGAGATAATGTTTGGCTCAGTCTGCACTAATGGAATTGATACATTATCTTTCAATCTGACACTAAGATTTTTGGACTGGCATGTTGTGTGTAACTCAGTTTGCAGTGATTTGACTTAGAGATTCATTCTGTATTTGACTGACTGTGGTACTTTGTGATTCATTCTGATTCTGTCAGCCTGTGGTACTGTGTGTGAGTGTGGGATTCATTCTATATATGTCAGCCCCTTGTACTGTATCTGAATGAGATTCATTCTGTTCCTGTCAGTCTCTGGCACCGTGTGTGAATTTGGGATTCATTCCATATCTGTCAGTCTCTGGTGCTGCATGTGAGTGAGACATTCATTCCATTTCTATCAATCTCTGATACTGTATATGAGTGATATATATACTGTATCTGTCAGTCTGTGCTACTGTATGTGAGTGTGGGATTCATTCTGTATCTGTCAGTCAGTGGTACATTGTGTGAGTGAGGGATTCATTCTGTATGTCAGTCTCTGGCACTGGATCTGAGTATGATTTTCATTCTTTATCTGTATCTAATTTGTATCTCATTTCACAGCATGGCATTCAAACCTGTATCTTTAATACATAAATGTATAAATAATTTTTCCCAGTATTTAAGTGGTAGGTAATTATATACGTTAAAATGTGATGCTGTAGGTTATAATCAGAGAATCACTGCACTTTTTGGCTACTATTAAATCTGCATCAATGTGAACACAATTGTGATACAGTGTATCTTCCAAACTGACATGGTGACATGTTGAACTTATATACAATGTGTTGCTCAGTCTGCATAAATGGAATACTGTATATTTCAGTCTGAATCTGCATTGGTCTTTTGTATTGGTAATTAATATGTAGCTCAGTCTGCACTAATGGAATTGATACTGTATCTTTCAATCTGACACTGAGATTTGTGGACTGGTCCCTAATTTGTAACTCAGCCTGCACTAATGTAGGTGACTGAGAGATTCATTTTGTATCTCTCAGTCCGTGATACTGTGTGGGATTCATTGTGTATCTTGTCAGTAGTGTGTTTGAGTTTGCGATTCATTTGATATATGCAGTCTCTGATGCTGTGTGAGTGTGGGATTCATACTTTATCTGCCAGTCTCTGGTACATTATGAGAGTTTGGGATACATTCTCTGTCAACATTGGTACCATAAGAGTGTGAGATTTATTCTGCATCTGTCTATAATTATTGTCTCAGATTACATTATGGTGTTCAATACTGCAGCTTTAATATCTTCATGTTTAAATAGTTTTTTTCATTTAATTGGTAAATATGGATATACTTTAGGATTTGGTGCTGGAGGTTTTCAATCAGATAATTTGTGTGCTTTTTGGACTACTATCAAATCAATATCTTTGTGTACTATTGTGAATGATAACATATATTTCAAACTGATATAGTGATTTTGGAATTGGTATATAATGTGCAGCTCAGTCTGTGCTATTGTAATCGATACTGTGCCTTTCAGTCTAATATTGTATGAGATTTTTGGACTGGTATGTAATGTGTATCTCAGTGTGCACTAATAGAATTGATACGGTATCTTTACATCTCATACTATGTGTATTATAAACTGGTTTCTCATTTGTTTCTCAGGTTCGACTGTCACAACATTTCTCAGTCTGATACTCCACATGAGTTTTGGACATGTCTGCAGTTTGTACCTCATGATACATTAATCGAATGGATACTGCATGTATTAAACTCACATTTGTGAGTTGTGGGGTGGTATTCAATTGGAATCTCGGGGTACATTATTGGGGTTCATTCTGTCCCTTTCAATCGGGTACCATGTGTGATTTCTATCTGGTATTTAATGTTGCCCAATTTTGAGATTGACACAGTGCCTTTCAATCTGAGAGTGTGATTTTGACTGGGATTTTTGTATTTCCCTGTCAGCGGAACTGTGTTTGGGAGAAATGGAACAGTATCGACTTCACCTGCTCTGTTTGATGGTTGGATTGAAAATGTGTCTCTGGGTCTTGGGATCAGTGTGGTACTGACTACTTCTGCTATCTGAGACTGTGGAACTGATGACCTGTCTGTGACTCCGTGCTCTGTGTGTGTGATAATATACTTACTGTGTGTGAGAAGGAGCTGGCTGCACTGTTTCTAGTGCCTCGGGTGGAGGAAACATCACATTTATTCTGGATCCTTCAAGGATTTGCCTGTGGAAAGAAAATTATCTCTTATTGCTCAGGAACAGGTGAGGTAGAAAATACAAAAGTGATCAGTTTAATATTTCTGTTAATGATCATTTTGAATATCCACAAATGAAAACCAGTGATACAAACAGTGTCAGTGTCTGACTCCACTGCAGTACTGCAGCACTCAGCTTCTGCACACCAGGTGTGTTGGACGATTTTATAACAATTTAGTGACATCCAGACACAACCCAACCCCTGCACTGATCCGTGAATGGGACTACCCGACGGGTCAGGTTTCTCAACTCCTCTCCCATGGGACGAGCCGTTCACCCGAAACCAAACAACCGCTGTTTAAAATGTGTCCTTCACACTTCTCACCTGATGCCTGCAATGGATACTGTTTGTATAACTCCCCACATCCTGACTGTTCACTGTCCAGTAACAGGGTGAGACTGGAACATTCACGACTGATTTGGGGAGAGAAAGCAGCAATGATTTTAAATAGCAGGTTCTTCCCATTCTGTCTCCCTTACCCTGGACACACCCTGGACACACACAGCCCGAGAATGACCTCTCCCTTCCCCCGCTCACTCCATGTTCCGGGACCAGTTCCTGATCCACTCCGCCTCTTACAAACAGCCCCCGGACTCCCCCTGACCTTCCCCCGGACTCAATGCCGATCTCTGAGCCCATCTGCGGACACGGTCCCGAAGCGATGAGCTGCTGTAACGAGGCTGCTCTTTGCTCCCTTCCCCCGGGGGCCGTGATCTCTCCATTCCCGGCTGTTTTAAACCATCTTCTTCCGCTCACTGAGGGAATGGCGCCCACAGGCCGAGCTGGGGGAGGGCAGCGCGCATGCGCTCTTCTGCTCACCAACAATCAGCGCAGGGGGCGGGGCTGAGACGCGCATGCGCATATATCTGGTTTAATTCCCAATACAAAAATCGATGGAAACTTTCCCCAATTGGAATTTTTCCGAGTCTGAGCAAAGGAAGTGGGTCTGGGGGAAAGGTCAGAGGGAATGGGGTCCACAGGCAGTGCAGGAACAGGCCCCAGAATGGAAAACAGATGGGATTCCACCAGTGCCTAACGCTGGAATCCAGACTGACTTTACAATCTCTAACTATTAAACTAGATGTTTCCATCCCTGCTGTTTCTCTCGGCATCTTTTGATGGAACAGAGTCTTCCAGAGATAAAGTGGGCGGCTCTGAAATGAGCCTATTGGTTCTGTTCATTCTTGGTCCCTTTACTGATAAAGAAACTTGTGACTCCGTATCTGGAGGCCGGATTCCTCGAACCAATCCTGGAGAAACATGGGAGGAAAGTGGGAGTCGGTGTATTTGCTGGGACCGTGTAGGATTAATATCTGACGGCAACAGTCCCAGTTTATTTCAATCGGAGTGAAAATCTCGGTCACTGAGAGAAATACAGAAGGGCCCTGAGCTGCAAAATTTCAGAGGGTACAACATGCAAGAGAGGGTTAAATGCGTGACACTGTCCCTGAGAGTGGGATTAATAATGTGTCTGTCTCTGAAATAATATCAGTGAGAGATGAGACTGCATCTTCTGTCACTCCAGCTTGGAATGGCAATTGGAATGGAGAATTTTCCAATTTGTTGCTGGGTGAAAACGGGACATTGCAGGTCAGTTTCTCTCTCTCTTTTGTACAACATATGAAGGTGGAATACTGCTGCTGAGCGTGATACAGAGACACTGATGGGAAGCGTATGGATGATACTCTGACTGTCTGTATCTCTCTGGCGCTGTACACGAAGGTGGGATACTGTTTGCTGAGTGTGAAACGGACACACTGAGAGGAAGTGTGAGAATGATACTTTGTCTGTGTGCCTGTCTCTGTCTTTCTCTTTATCTGTCCGTCTGTATTTCTCTATCTCTAGCGCTGTACATGAAAGCGGGATAGTGTTATTGAACGTAATATGAACACCCTGTTGGAAGGTAAAGACTGATTCTGTGTCTGTGAACAGACCTCCGGTGCTGTTGGTGAGACGGTCACTGTCCCTTCTATTCTGTATGAGCCGGTCTGACGGTGCATTTATCAGTCTCCAGTAGAGTAAGGAAAGGTGGAGAGAAACAGCCTGTAACTGTCTGACACTGGACTGCCGATGAATGTTGAATTTATTCAGTAACTGGCCGTCTCTGGGTGTTTAGAATGGGACGGATGGGACACCAGTTACTATTGTCTGTCAGTCAGTTTTGGAGGAGGGAGAGAAAGACAGAGAGACTGGAGGAGCCCAGAGCGGATTATTTGTATTATCGCCTCAACCAAACATATTTCTGTGTGCAGACAATGTAATAATGTAAAACCAGATATGGATAATCACATCCACAGCTGTGATTGTCTCCTGCCCCTGAATCTGGGGACCAGACACTGTGAGGAGCGCCGGCCTCAGAGTGTTTAACAGTTACTGAGCTGGGAAACTACAACTAACCCCCGAGAATCTGCAGCACAGGCCGAGCGGTGAGGAAAGCCTGTCCCGGGAATTGTCAATCTGGCGAACAGTTTGTCCTGTGAATGTGAAGATGTGAACATTGTGTCAGAGAGAGTGTGTTAAAGGGGCGGGCGGGTTAGATTAATGTCACTGTGTTTGTGTGGCCGGTCTCATCGCCGGATTTCCAAGTCTATTTTGAGTAAAATTTTGAAAAAATCCCTGTCAAAGGAACGTCCTCCTCCCCTGCCGAGCTCCCAAGTGGAAATTTAAGGTAAAGTTTCAGATCAATTCAAGATTTAAGCCGAAAAACGGAGATCATGTCAGCGATCGGGTGAGAGAGCGCGATCAGTGCAGCAATGAAACGGGTTTCAATCGAAACTGGTGCTTTTAATTCTGGTGAAAGTTTATCGACAGCAAACATACCGGTGTTAGAGATGGGAAGGGGCTAGTCTGGGACTCTGGAATGCCCGATTTGAATTGGAATCGGGGAATTTAAGAGGAGAGAGAAACACAGAGAGGCTGGAGGGGCCGGGAGCTGACAGCAGGATGTCTCCGCCCCGTCCGCTCTGTGCCTTTAAGTTGCTCTGTGCCGCCGCCTCTCGTTTCATTTCTGACCCAGCTCTGACTGGAAGAGAGGTTTTCGACAGAGTCCCGGACATGACAGACACTGCAGCCGCCGAAACGGCACCTCCTGCCGCCGCCGCTCAAGCCAAGGCTCCCAAGAAGAAGGCGGTTCCCAGACCCAAGTCCACCGGTCCCCCGTTGGGCGAACAGATCCTCAAGATTGTGGGGGATTGCAAGGATCGCAAGGGGATATCCCTGGCCGCGATAAAGAAGGTTCTGGCTACCAAAGGCCTGGATGTGGAGAAGCACCGGTCCCAGATCAAATTAAGTATCAAGAGAAATGTGGAAAAAGGCTCCCTGGTGCAGATCAAGGGCACGGGCGCCTCGGGCTCCTTCAGAGTCGCTAAGAAGGAAACCCAGGCAAAAGTGGTAAAGAAGGTGAAGAAACAAGTGACCAAGAAATCTCCCGGAAAGAAACCAGCGGCCAAAAAAACAGCCCTCAAGAAATTAACGGCCAAGAAACCAGCGGTCAAGAAATCGACCACGAAAAAGGCGGCGAAATCAGCAATTAAGAAGAAAGCGGCGGCTAAGAAGCCCAAGACCCCCAAGACAGTGAAGGCGAAGGCGAAGAAGGTGGAAAAACCGAGGGCCAAGCCCAAGCCGAAGTCAGCGAAGCCTAAGAAAGCAGCGGGCAAAAAGAAGTAAAAAATCAAGTGCAACTTGTGACCATCTGAACCCAACGGCTCTTCTCAGAGCCACCCACGTCTCTCAGAAAAGAGCTGATCCCGGAATCAGATGATTCCTGTCCCGGGGCCGGGCTCAGATTTCAGACAGAAATCATTTCAAATAAACCCAGGGTCCCGGTGACTCGCTGATATTCGCTATCCCCGCCCCACCCCCACTGTCTGAAATAAAATAGAGAGAATGGGATGTCCGGGCCGGGCCTCACTGGAACTGGCGTGTGTTCGGCTCCACTCCCAGTTCATTTTTTCTCACAGATTCAGGGCGAGAGTCCGTGACAGGGTAAAACTGGCGGAGATCCGCCGCTATCACAATTCAAACCCCAACACATGAGATTCTCCAAATCAGCTGGAATAAAGTGTTTGTAAACTGCTGAACCGGTCTGGGAGGGGATGTGTGGGGAGATCGAATCGTGTCTGGGACTGAAATGGAAGGAGGCGGGTTGACTTGTTATAGAAGGGACTGTATTTAGGCAGGAATATTACTGACTGTTAATTGTAACGGGGCTTATTTAAAAGCTCTGTTTTTCTGGGAATCCATGAATATGAAGCCCGAATCTGTAAGGGTTTGTGCGGAGCGCTGTGTTTCGGTTCTATTATCGATAAACGGTTTGAAATTGGCGGGTGGAGAAAGCTGGAGGTGGAGCTGGAAGATCAGAGGCTGCTCTCTGCTCTGTCCGTCACTCTGACTCTCTCCTCCCCTCTCTGTCCTCTCACTCTGTCTCCTCCGCTCCCTGTTTAATATCTCACTCTGTCTCCTCCCCTCTCTGTCCTCTCACTCTGTCTCCTCCGCTCCCTGTTTAATATCTCACTCTGTCTCCTCCCCTCTCTGTTTAATATCTCACTCTGTCTCCTCCCCTCTCTGTTTAATATCTCGCTCTGTCTCCTCCCCTCTCTGTTTAATATCTCGCTCTGTCTCCTCCCCTCCCTGTTTAATATCTCGCTCTGTCTCCTCCCCTCTCTGTTTAATATCTCGCTCTGTCTCCTCCCCTCCCTGTTTAATATCTCACTCTGTCTCCTCCCCTCTCTGTTTAATATCTCACTCTGTCTCCTCCCCTCCCTGTTTAATATCTCACTCTGTCTCCTCCCCTCTCTGTTTAATATCTCACTCTGTCTCCTCCCCTCTCTGTTTAATATCTCGCTCTGTCTCCTCCCCTCCCTGTGTCTGTTTCAGTCAGGTCGGGGCAGGCTGCATAAAAACGGAAGCAGCATAAGTTTGTTATTCATTCAGCAGCGATTTGAGTGAAGAATCATAATGTCTGGCAGAGGTAAAGGATGTGGAGATGCCGGTGATGGACTGGGGTTGACAATTGTAAACAATTTTACAACACCAAGTTATAGTCCAGCAATTTTATTTTAAATTCACAAGCTTTCGGAGGCTTCCTCCTTCGTCAAAATTGCTGGACTATAACTTGGTGTTGTAAAATTGTTTACAAGAGGTAAAGGAGGCAAAGGACTGGGCAAAGGCGGAGCAAAGCGGCACCGGAAAGTGCTTCGTGATAACATGCAGGGGATCACCAAACCACCCATCCGCCGCCTGGCTCGCCGTGGCGGTGTCAAGCGGATCTCGGGTCTGATCTACGAGGAAACCCGCGGGGTGCTGAAGGTTTTCCTGGAGAATGTGATCAGGGAGGCGGTCACCTACACTGAACACGCCAAGCGCAAGACGGTCACTGCCATGGATGTGGTGTACGCTCTGAAACGGCAGGGCCGCACTCTCTATGGATTCGGCGGCTGAACAACTCGACCCTTTCAAACCGGACACAAAACAAAGGCTCTTCTAAGAGCCACCCACCGCCTCACAGAGAGAGCACTGACCTGGGAACGGGGAGAGGAAAGATCTCGGGATGGGGAAGCAGTTTCCGATATTTAATTATTATGGGGAGATTCCCCAACACTCGGTACAGGGAGATCAGAAACAACGGCCCGGGTTCTGGGCCATCCCGAGAGAAGGAGCGGAATTCCCGTTTCACGGTATAAATGAACAGGCGGTGATACAGAGTCATAGAATCATAGAATCATAGAAGTTACAACATGGAAACAGGCCCTTCGGCCCAACATGTCCATGTCGCCCAGTTTATACCACTAAGCTAGTCCCAATTGCCTGCACTTGGCCCATATCCCTCGATACCCATCTTCCCCATGTAACTGTCCAAATGCTTTTTAAAAGACAAAATTGTACCCGCCTCTACTACTGCCTCTGGCAGCTCGTTCCAGACACTCACCACCCTTTGAGTGAAAAAATTGCCCCTCTGGATCCTTTTGTATCTCTCCCCTCTCACCTTAAATCTGTGCCCCCTCGTTATAGACTCCCCTACCTTTGGGAAAAGATTTTGACTATCGACCTTATCTATGCCCCTCATTATTTTATAGACTTCTATAAGATCACCCCTTAACCTCCTACTCTCCAGGGAATAAAGTCCCAGTCTGTCTAACCTCTCCCTGTAAGTCAAACCATCAAGTCCCGGTAGCATCCTAGTAAATCTTTTCTGCACTCTTTCTAGTTTAATAATATCCTTTCTATAATAGGGTGACCAGAACTGTACACAGTACTCCAAGTGTGGCCTCACCAATGCCCTGTACAACTTCAACAAGACATCCCAACTCCTGTATTCAATGTTCTGACCAATGAAACCAAGCATGCTGAATGCCTTCTTCACCACCCTATCCACCTGTGACTCCACTTTCAAGGAGCTATGAATCTGTACTCCCAGATCTCTTTGTTCTATAACTCTCCCCAACGCCCTACCATTAACGGAGTAGGTCCTGGCCCGATTCGATCTACCAAAATGCATCACCTCACATTTATCTAAATTAAACTCCATCTGCCATTCATCGGCCCACTGGCCTAATTTATCAAGATCCCGTTGCAATCCTAGATAACCTTCTTCACTGTCCACAATGCCACCAATCTTGGTGTCATCTGCAAACTTACTAACCATGCCTCCTAAATTCTCATCCAAATCATTAATATAAATAACAAATAATTAATATAAATAACAAACATTATATTATATTCCCCAGACATTACATTCTCCGCTCAGAGTAAAATCCCGCCTCACTCCCTCTCCCGCTGTGTCCTCTCTGCTCGGTCTTTATTTCCTGCCATCATTCAATTATCAGTTCGACGTGAAGTTTCTGTTTGAGGAGCGGTTCACCGGGCCGGAACTGGCGGGATTTTTGAAATTGAAGCTGGACTTTGTCCCGTTACGGAAAGCAATGACCGGGGCTTTATTCCCGCCCTTTTACAGACAGGTCAGAGAATGAACCGGAATGTGAAACAGCCTGAGATTTGAGCTGAGGAGTGGGAAATAATGGAGATTATAAAGAGAGAGATTCTTAAATTGCTGGAGGGAAATTAGATTTTCTTGAAACTGTTATTTGATGCTCTGAAATTGGCGGGCTTTTTGAAATTGAAGATTAATTTCAGCTCAGCCAATTGGGGCCCAATATCTCCCGCCGTTTCGGTCTGACTGTTGGAGTTCGGATCAAACCTGCGAATCACAGTCCCTCCCTGACAGGGTGTGGGACTGAAGCCAATCAGTGGCCAGGGGCGGATCCCCTTAGACCCTTTATAAGGCGGCCCCAGAGCTGACTCCGTATTAACAGTCTTTGTGTCTCAGGTTGTGTTGAGATCTGTTCAGAAAATGGCCAGGACCAAGCAGACAGCGCGCAAATCGACCGGCGGGAAAGCTCCTCGCAAACAGTTGGCTACCAAAGCGGCCCGGAAGAGCGCTCCAGCCACGGGCGGAGTGAAGAAGCCTCATCGCTACAGACCCGGCACTGTGGCTCTGAGGGAGATCCGGCGCTACCAGAAATCCACCGAGCTGCTGATCCGCAAACTGCCCTTCCAGCGCCTGGTGCGAGAGATCGCTCAGGACTTCAAGACAGACCTGCGCTTCCAGAGCTCGGCCGTCATGGCCCTGCAGGAGGCCAGCGAGGCTTACCTGGTGGGGCTGTTTGAGGACACCAACCTGTGCGCCATCCACGCCAAGCGAGTCACCATCATGCCCAAAGACATCCAGCTGGCCCGCCGCATTCGCGGGGAACGCGCCTAAACCCGACCCGGCTTCAGCACCAAGTGCAACAAAGGCTCTTTTCAGAGCCACCAAATCGGCGATGGAAAGAGCTGTGATCTCCTGGGTTGAAATGGCAGGGCCGTGAGAAATTTGCTTAAATGGGAAATGTATAAAGAGGAAGGAGCAGATATCAGACGGACATGGACAGAATAAATACCTCACTCACATCCAAACACAAATTTCACTCACATTCTTAATTCAGCGATCGATGATACAATAAACAGCACATTCAGCATCTGTTGTACAAGTCTGGGTAAAATAACAACACTCTACCAGTGTTATCCGACGACGGAACAGTAATATTAAGCGTCCCTGGTATTTCTGTATCCCACCCGCCCAGTTGACAATTCTGACGGTTCTGGTATTTTGTCTCATTCACCAGACAAACTGCAAATTTCAATCTATTGGAGGTTGGCGACATCTGCGGTCCGGAACGAGTACTGCAACAGACCGATATGGATCATTTGTATTTTACAAATTATTGTTCGTTTCCAGAATCGGAATCAAGTCCTTATCAAATTAATTCCTGACCCTACAGATAGTAACCAGCTTTGTGTATCTTTGGGAGGCAGTAGAAGTCTCCCACGCGGGGATTACGTGGGATGAGAGTGCGTCGGATGCTTTGAAGGTCTGGATCGAAGGTCTTGATCAGTTTGTTGAGCTGGTGGGTGTGTTCTTTGGTCGGATCTGCGGGTAACCGTCTGTAGTGTTCCTGGTTGTCCAGTTGTCGGTATGCTTCTTTGCAATAGTCCGTTCTGTTCTGTATGACGATGGCTCCTCCTTTGTCCGCTGGTTTGATGACGATGTTGCGGTTGGTCTTGAGAGCGTTGATGGCGTTGCGTTGTGCTCGGGTGACATTCTGGACTGTCTTCTGAGTGCGGCTGATGAATCTGGCATTGACGCATTTCCTGACAGCTTGAGTATACATGTCCAGCTGAGGGCAGCGACCCTCCGGAGGAGTCCAGTTTGACTCTTTCCTCTTCGGTTGCTGTACCGCGGATCCCTCTGTCTGCTGTTCCGGATCGTCGATTGTCTCATTGGGTTCGCTGCTGAAATCTTGGGGTTTGTGGTAGAATTCCCGGAGCCTCATTCTCCTGATGAATTCCTCTGTGTCCGCCGCGAGACTAGTGGGGTCCATTTTGGTAGTGGGGCAGAAATTGAGCCCTCGGCTGAGAACTTCGATTTCGTCTTGTTGAAGGGTGTGGTCGGATAAATTGACAATAGACTTCCCTGTGGTTGCAACCGTGGTACCAGGGGAAGCTTGGTCGTTGCTGGTGGTGATGCCGGGTTTCTCAAGCTTCCTGCTCTTGGTTTTCATGTAGGCAGCGTAGTTCCGTTGCCTCGTCTGTTTGGCGGTATAACGTAGCTGGTCTGCTGTGTCCTGAGTACAGGTTGAGAGTATGGACTCTATCTTGGTTTCGAGGTTGTGGCGTCTGCTGTAGAGTTGGTGTATGAGATGGTTGCGGAGTGTGCGAGAGGTACGGCGGCAGAGTCTCTCAGCGTAATCCGAGTTGTATGTGGACTTGAGTGGGTTCGTGATCTGGAGTCCTTTCGGGATCTTGTCTGCTTTCTTGCAGCTCTGTAAAAACTTGATGTCTGTGTCTAAATGCGCGATCTTCTTGGATATCCTTTCCACTGTGAGCCGGCAGTTTGTGGTGTCGATGGTAGTCATGATGTGGAGATGCCGGTGATGGACTGGGGTTCCTCAGTATAGACAGTATCCCCTCAATCAATTACCAGAATTTAACACAGCATTACAAGTAGTGTTTGGTCCAACAAAATGTACTTACAGCTCGTCTCCATTCCCAGTTTTTCTAAATCCCACCCGTACAATATAATGTGAAGAATGAGATTATCTTCTGTCCCTCTCTCATCTGTAAACTTCAATGACCCGGGGTTTGGGGACATCTACTGGCCGGAAGCAGAACTGCAACAGTTCGGAACAAATTGCTGAAACCGGACAATGTGCAGTGTGAGCGTGTTTGTGATTTGTGGCAGGTATTAAATCTGATTTTTTTTTAAACCCGCCCATTAACATTTCTTGTTTGTTATTGAACAGTAAACAGAGCCAGACAGTAAGGATGTGGGGTGTTATACAAAGAGCATCTATTGCAGGCATCATGTGAGAAGTTTGAAGGACACATTTTAAACAGTGGCTGTTTTGTTTCGGTTGAATGGTTAGTCCCAAGGGAGAGGGGATTAGAAATCTGATATGTGCAAAGCTCCCCGGCCCATCGGGTAGTCCCATTGATGGATCAGTGCAGGGGGTGGGCCGTGTTTGGATGTCACTAAATTGTTGTAAAACAGCCCAACACACCTGGTGTGCAGAAGCTGAGTGCTGCAGTACTGCAGTGGAGTCAGACACTGACACTGTTTGTATCGCTGGTTTTGATTTGTGGATATTACAATGATTATTAACAGAGATTCAATCGATCACTTTTGTATTTTCTACCTCACCTGTTCTTGAATTACAAGAGATACTTTTTCTTCCAGAGGCAAATCCTTGAAGGACCCAGAATCAGTGTGATGTTTCCTCCACTCGAGGCACAAGGAACAGTGCAGCCAGCTCCTTCTCACACACAGTATGTACATTATCACTCACAGAGCACAGAGACACAGACAGGTCATCAGTCCCACATTCTCAGACAAGCAGAAATATTTAATCCTACACTGATCCCAATCCAACAGTCAAACAGAGCAGGAGAGATAGACGGAATTTCCATTTCACAACAACTCAGCACCACTGACCGGCAGATAAATAATTCCCAGTCCAAAATCACACCCAGTATCAGATTGAAAGGCACTGTGTCAATCTCATATTAGTTCAGCCTTAGCTACAAATTAAATACCAGATAGAACTGACACATGGTACCGATTGATAGATACAGAATCAATCACAATAGTGTACCCCGAGATTCAAATTAAATACCAGCCCACAACTCACACACATTATGAGCTTAAAGATGCAGTATTCATGACAATATTGGACACTAAGATATAAATTAGATACCAGTTCAGATGTTACCCATATTTGCATCACATATATGTCCAAAAATCTCATAGTGTCTGAATGAAATGTACAGTTTCAATTCCTTTACCGGAGACTGTGTTGCACATTAGATACAAGTCCAAAATTCTCATACAGTATCAGATTGAAAGATACAGTATCAATTCCATTAATGCAGACTGAGCTACACATCACATACCAGTCTAAATATCTCTGTGTCAGATTGAAAGATACAGTTTCGAATTGATTAGTACAGACTGACCCACACGTTACATACCAGGATACAAATCTCACACAGTATCTGACTGAAAGATACAGTATCAATCCCATTAGTGCAGACTGAGCTGCACATTAGATACCAGTCCAGAAATCACATTCAGGGTCATGCTGAAAGATGCAGTTTGAATTCCATTTGTGCAGACTGAGCT